>NC_041222.1:105306791-105332282 GCF_002837175.3 Physeter macrocephalus | reverse complement strand
GGCCACAGCAGAGAGAGGCCCGCATACGACAAAAAAAAAAAAAAATAAATAAAAAAAAAATAAAAAATAAAACCCATTTCATTTTAACATGCAACATAGATTTCAGTTTTCTCACTGTCTTGCATCCGTGTGCTAACTCTTGTTGAATAAGATGAGCACCAGCTACGTTGTAAAATTCTCTAAAATTACACAGGAACTAGTGAATCACAGATGGTTTTTCAGTTTACCCCAAAGGAACTTAAACCAAAGTGTAAGGTCTTTGCAGATGATTAACATAAGGTTGTATGGAGAAAATGGTTTTATGGAATGGGATAAAATATGATGATGGAGACAATTTGGTAAATATAAAACTTTCATTTTTTTCATGAGGGCCACATTCCAAGAATGGGGTGACTCCTGGAAGCAAATGTCTTTAAGTGTGAGTTTTTCAGTCAATTTAAACGCATCTCAGATTTCCAACTCTTTTATTCACACTTCTACTCAATATTTAACCAGTTACACCCAGACATGATTTCTAAATGCACATGGTATATAATGTTGCTGTTTTCACTCTCAGTGCATGATTCACAGGGAGATAAGAGAACCTTTCTCTGCATTTGGGGACCGCGGTGGTTTGTCCAACCGTGTCTAACACATACTCTGCCACTTGGTAGAGAAATAAGAGGTAGGCTGTACTGGTTGCTGTTTTGAAATACTGCAATCACTAAAATTATTATTTTTATTTTCTATAAAATTGGCAAACAGAGGAATGACAATGTGTGTGTATGCATACATAGCACAAATGCCATTAAGAAGGTTCAATTACATTTTTATGTTTTTTTTCAAATTAGCTGATCAGGAGTTGTAATAAGGCTGATTGTGTTTAATCATCAAAATATTTAATTATCAGGGACATTTAGGAAGTAATAATCCAATACTAAGCAATTAAGCAGGATTTTCTTAGCTAGTAGTTTATGATAACACTTAACATTTTCAGAAGGAAATGGTTTAAAAAAAAATGGAGTCTCTTTTTTGCCTCCACCCAGGAATCTGACCCTTGAAAAAACTAACCCTGTGTAAATAATTCAAATGGAGATAACAGGGGGTTAACTCTAAAGTATATACAATAGTTTGAAAGCAGGAAGGAACAATATAGACAGTTATGAGCATCAGAAGCTCTAAATTTTGGTCCAGGGAGTACACGTTTCTGAAGGGAGCAACACTTAGGTTGTCAGGAGACCAGAATCCAGATCATCTTTTCTGTCCACTGGATGCGTGAGTTGACTCTAGCAAACCTTTTTTTTTTTTTGGTGGTATGCGGGCCTCCCTCTGTTGTGGCCTCTCCCGTTGCGGAGCACAGGCTCCGGACGCGCAGGCTCAGCGGCCATGGCTCACGGGCCCCGCCGCTCCGCGGCACGTGGGATCCTCCCGGACCGGGGCGCGAACCCGGTTCCCCTGCATCGGCAGGCGGACGCGCAACCGCTGCGCCACCAGGGAAGCCGCCTAGCAAACCTTTTGAGCCTCAGTTTATAACACTAAAAGTCTAGTAATTAGCCTGAACTTACACACTCAAAAATCAGTTCGTGCTCCTGTATAACTTGCTCTTACACCTTGAGTGGTCATATGTCAAGTATTTTTGTTGTTTTTCGAGCTGAAGCGTAGGATCCCTGAGGATTAACTGTAGAATTCACATCTGCAGCTTTAATTAGCAGATTTACTGAAGGGCACAGGAAAGCTCATAAATTTACCTTGTTTTAGACATAATCACCCAGCTTGACAAGAGTGATGATAAATCTCTTCTCGTGAAGAGAACTCAAGAGTGAGTAGCAGCGACAGTAAACTCCCGCCAGACTACCTGTCACTGGCCTCTTGAGAACACAACCATCAAATACCTTCCACTTGGCAAGGTCTACTGAAAATAAGGGAAATCACTAACGTCTAATCTGACTTGGTTGTCAACAGTACAAATTCATCAGAATGCTACTAACTTCTTTTTGCAGTTGACTATAGAAGATGGCTTTTCTGAAAGATGGCTTGATTTTGGAAATGTTACAATCTGATTCCTCTAAATTGAAATAATACATTATACATCAAGTAGGCTTTCTTTGAGCTTAATAACATTCCTTCATTTATTGTGAGGTATGACATACAGATAAATGAATAAAATACATGCAGTTCAATATCTATGAAGTGAAAACCCAAGAAACATTCAGAGCCAAAAATAAATAAGACTGCCAGCACCCCAGAAGCCCCACCCTAATCAGAGCCCCCTCTCTCACTGTTAGAGCCCTTCTGTGATAAACACACTCAACTTTCCTTAGCACTTTGCTTCCTTTGTTTGCATTCCTGAAAATAGATTACCCTAGTTTTGAGCTTTGTATGAATAGATCCATTAACAAAATAATGCATTCCCTTTTTTATTATCTGCTTCTTTTTTCTTAACATAATTTAGTGAATTTCATTTAGGTCATTACATATGCTGTAGTTTTTTGTTTGTTTGTCACTATGCAGTACTCAACTGATAAAATAGTATTAATCCATCCTATTGTTGATGAACATATATGTTGTTCCAGCTTTGGGCTTTTATAGTACTGCTGTGAGCATTGTTGTCCATGCTGTAATCATACAGGTGGTATGTACATCCTTGTACTCAACTGCATCAGAATTTTAGGAATGGAATTACTGGACAAGGAGATGCATAGAGATCTTGGGAGATGTATCAAAAAAGTCAGTTGGGACTGGAATTGTCGATTTGGGAAGATTTTGAATACTAATTCAATTACTTTAGTGATTGTAGGACTATTCAGGTTTTCTAGCTCTTTTTGTTTAATATATCACATACTTGTCTCAGAATTTGTCCTTTTATTTAAATTTTAAAATGCACTAATATAAACTTGACTTTTAACATTCTCTTATGTAGCATCTTCAATAATACTTCCCTTTTTCATTTGTGATACTAGCTTTTGAGTCCTCTTGCTTTTTTTCATCTTGAGTGGTTTGTCAGTTTTTAAAAAGCTCTGCAAAGGTATGCCTCTGGTTTGTTAATCCTTTCTATTGATATTTTATATTTATTTGCTTTTTTAAAAATTAAAGTATAGTTGATTTACAATGTTGTGATTCTGAATATATATATATATGCTTTTTTAGATTCTTTTCCCGTATAGGTTATTACAAAATACTGAGTATAGTTCCCTGTGCTATACAGTAGGTCCTTGTTGGTTATCTATTTTATATATAGTAGTTTGGGTCTGTTAATCCCAAACTCCTAATTTATCTCCCCCAACTTTCCCCTTTGGTAACCATAAGTTTGTTCACTATGTCTACTTGGGTCTATTTGTGTTTTATATTTGTTTTCTATTTCACGTTCTTTTCTTATAATTCTTCTTGTTTTCTCTTTTGTTATGTTTTCTTATAATTCTTTCTCTCTCTCTCTCTTTTTTTTTTTTTTTTTTTTTTTTTTTTTACTTCTTTTGGTGTCATTGTGCCCTTTTAATATACTGTCAGAGATGCCTGGTCTATTAATTGACAACATCTGTTTGTTATTAAAATATGCATTTGAGGCTGTGGTGGCTTTGTAATGTATCATGTTGGGCTAAGCTAACTTACATTGCCCAGAATCCCCCTGTATGCTTTGAGTTAGAGTGGGTTACATGAGGTTCTTGCACAAGATTAGGAGGAGGATGTCATTTATATGTGGAATCTAAACACTCATAGAAACAGAACAGATTGGTGGTTGCCAGAATCAGGGGTTAGGGGGTGGGGAAATGGGTGAAGGTGCTTAAAAGGTACAAACTTCCAGTTATAAAATAAGTCCTGGAGATGTAATGTACAGTTAATGATACTTAACTCTATATTTGAAAGTTGCTGAGAGAGTAGATATTGAAAGTTCTCTTCATGAGAAAAGAAATTGTAACTGTGTGAGGTGATAAATGTTAACTGGACTTGTGGTCGTGATTGTTTTGCAATATATACATATATCAAATCATTATGCTGTACACCTGAAACTAATACAGAGCTTTATGTCAATTATGTCTCAGTAAACCTGGAAAAATAATCAAGTTCTCAAAACCAAAACCAAACAACACCACATTTTTTTGGAGGCAGAAGTGAAGCAACTACTCATGTTGCTGCTTATCTTTGACATGGAAGGGCTGACTCCCCTCTGTGGCTTGGGCAGTGACTGCCCCAGTTTCTCCTGCTTATTCCTGCAGCCTCCTCACTCCTAGGTGGGTGTGTGTATTCAGGTGCACAGTCAAGAGCCCTGGCTTCTCCAGGCCACCCAGGCCACTGAGACCAAAGGTGGAAGAACTGACATGGGTTTCAGTGTTGTCTCCAGGCTTGTGCTCAGGAGTTACAGCTGGTTTCTCTCTCTCCACCTCTCATCCATCTTTCCTTCCCAATTCTCACCCTGGGGATGCCAAGCTGTAACACTGGTGTGAGGACAACAGTCTTACAGAGACAGCTTCACCAGCTGCCATTGTCGATAAGGTCAAACTTCTTAATATATGGAACCTAGTGGTCTCTGACTGGCAGAGAGAGACTACACATTTTCCTCTAAGTTTTGCTTTATCTGCCACTTAGTTCTTTGTATGTGATACTTTGTTACATGCCTAATTTTGATTATAACTCTTGCTTTGATTCATGAGTTTTTTTACACATATTTGCTAACTTCCAAACATGAAATACTTATTTTGTAATTGATACCATTTTTGAAAAGTTACATTGTCAGAAAACATGATTTGTATGATTTAAACTTTTAAAAGTTGTTTTAACTTTATGACTACTATATGATGAATCTTTGTAAATGTTCCTCTGTGTTTGAGAATAATATATACTCTACTGTAATTTGTTATAATCTCCTCTATATATCCATTATGTCAGTAATTTAATCATGTTCAAATATTCTGTATTCTTCTTGATTTTTCTATCTGCTTGTTTTGTCAATTGTTGAGGTAGTTGTTTTAAATCTCCCACTTTGTGTATTTTTATACAGCTACTTATGTTTCTAACCATTTTTGCTTTGTGTATTTTAGTGATATTTTATTAATACCTTTTGTATCACTCCTCCATATTGTAGCCATCTACCATTCCTCTTGATCAAAACTCATTCCTTAAAAATTTACCTCCTATTCCATTGTTGCTCTTCACACTACTGTATTTTTCAGTGATCTCAGTATCCATGTAGATGCTCCTTCTATACTGTTACCATTCTGGGTGCCCTCTTTCTTTTATTTTTTAAAATTTTATTTATTTATTTTTTATTTTTATTGGCGTATAGTTGCTTTACAATGTTGTGTTAGTTTCTACTGTACAGCAAAGTGAATTCTCCCAATTCATTCCACTCCCGCCTTACCCCTTTGTATCCATACGTTTGTTCTCTACATCTGTGTCTCTATTTCTGCTTTGTAAATAAAATCATCTATACCAATTTTTTTCAGATTCCACATATATGTGTTAATATACAGTATTTGTTTTTCTCTTTCTGACTTACTTCACTCTGTATGACAGTCTCTAGGGCCATCCAATTTCATCCCTTTTTATGACTGAGTAGTATTCCATTGTCTATATGTACCACACCTTCCTTATCCATTCCTCTGTCGATGGACATCTAGGTTGCTTCCATGTCCTGGGTGCCCTCTTTCAATGGTCCTCTGCTTTTACTCCAGGAAGTCACTTGTCGTAATCATTGGATATAAGCCCTCCACGATATCAAAAGCGAACACCCCTCTCTTGGCATCTTTTGAGGTCACTTCTTCTAATAACACTAATCTGATAATTTCTTGCCATCTCTCCTGATCCCCATCCCAATTTTTCACTTTCCCTCAAACCCCTCAAGTCTTGACTTCTTACTTAGCTTCTATCCACATTAAAGCATTCTGATCACAACTTGATATTTGTGCCATAATCCCTTGTCCGTCTCTTCCTTCATCTTAATTGCTTGGATAAATACAACCCTGCTTAAATTCAAGCCTCCTCCCACTGCATGCCTGAATGCACTCACCTAAACATGGTTAGAGAAACAAAACAAAACAAAACAAAACAAAAGTATGGTGACTGGTCTCCCTTTAAATCCATGATCGTTAACCTTGAATGACCCCTCATTGCTCAGAAACCCTATATTCCTCTGTATTCACCCTCTTTCTGGACAGCTTTTTCACTTTTTCTCCTCCCTTCAAACCTTCAAACTCCCACCTTCTCCTCCATATTTACTCTCAGTTGATAATCTTGTTTTCCACTTTACTGTGAAAATTCAAATACTTAGAAGTAAATGCCCCTAGTCAATATAGTCATTTATAATCAGGCATCCCAACTCCTATATCCTTTGCTCTGTGTTTGCACTTGCCTCACCAAAACCCAGTCCTGGTTAAATCTAGCACTCCTAGAATTCCACAGTAGTGTCAGAGCAGATTCATGTAACTGGACAGACACATCAATGCTTACTAGCCTCACCTAAATTCATGACCACAAACCAACTCCAGCAGGGTCTTGGGTGTCTGACGTTCATAGTGCTTTGGGTTAGTCAGGTCTCTGTGACTCTACCATGCTGTGAGCTGCTTAGTTCACACCTCTTTCCTCTTCACATCTCAGAGAGTGGTCCTGCTTTTTATTTCATGAAGCAAGTAATCAGAAGGAAACATCATCATCATCCATTACCCAATCTGTAGGTCTACCTGTACCTCTCCTTTCATCCAAGGCCAAACCCTCTATTTTCTGCTAGGTCTCCATCTCCTCTGGTCTCTTACCCAAGACATCACTGCTTTAATCATCCTTGTTCTCATGAAACATCAGTGTTTCCCAGTCTGTTGGATTATCCCATAAACATCAAATGTAGTGGCCTTACCCTTCAACTGTTAACTTCTGTTAGTCACTTTCTCCCCTTCCTGCCCCCTCTTCCCTGAATTGCTCCACTTTAGGGTTGTTTTTTTCCTACCATCCCACTGATAACTAAAAAAAAAATAAGCAAGGTCACATATCCTACATGTCACCACATCTGACAGTCATTCCTCAATCCTTCCTTGCTCAACTGCTACATGAAATTGGACATAGCTGATTACACCATCCTTTTCAAAATATTTCTGGTTGGTTGGTTGGTTGGTTTCCCCACTTGCTTTCAAAGGTACCATGTGCTCTTAATCTTCCTCCTTCTTCATCTAAGGATAAATACGAGCTGAAAAAAGAAAAAAAAACCCCACAATTTTCTCCAGTGAAAAAAGGAAAGAGACTCCCCTTGCCACATTTTCTTAGCATATTATTTACTTAAAACCAAACATTGTAATTATAACGTAAGAGATGTATGTAAAATGTTTTTATGGCTAAGTAAGCCTCTTTCCACCTTGAAGACTCAGGAGTATCTCAAAGACTTAAGAACCATTTTTCTGAATGTAATCATCAAGGAAGATAGGGCCCCATCTCCCAGTTTCTGTGGGAGAGTAAAAGCATAATTTCAGCGGATGCTTTGCTCCAAGTTACAAAACTACCTCCTGTAATAAAGATGTGAGAAGTTTATTTTTCCTTTGGATAAAGCCAATTAGGTAATACAGATGGTTACCCCATTACCACGTGAATCTAGAAGGAACTCTGTATGACAAACGGTGCTGTCAGTCCTCTTATTTGAGGACTAGTTATTGATTATCTTACATGTATATAAGGGGCTGTATCTACCTGGCTCTATAAAAGATAACATTTCTTTCTGTCTTTGCAATCTCTTAGTGGATCACCTGTGCTGCACAACCCATTCTAATACAGTATGATTAACAGTAGTAATTTAGTACCAATGGTAATTTAACAGGACGAAAACTGTTTTCTTTGTCTTCTACTCTTGTAGAGAGGTTTTCTGGGTTGGCAGGAGTTATTGTTTTTCATTATATTGTTCCAACACTCAGTCCTGCATTTCCTGCCTGTAGATGTTGGGATGCTCCAGTTCTCCTTTATTGGATTTCTTCTTTTGTCCATCTTTAGTCACTTCTTAAATGATCTTCTTTAGTTCATTGGCTTTAAATGCTATCTGGACATTAATGTCCTAGATTTTCAGACCTGACCAATCTCTGTCTTTTCACACGGACACACAGATACCCACACACACACTGTGCACACAAGTATAAGCCTCTTATTTGATAGTTCTGCCTGTGTGTCCTGGCTTTAAATGAACCCTTGATCACCAACATCCCTGACATAAACCTGACTCCTCCTGTGCCTCCCATCTTAGAAAAAGGCAACATCATTCAGCCAGTTTTTCAGGTTACAAAACTCAGTCTTGCTTTATTTCCTCATTTTTGTACACCCAAAGTAAATCCTATAGGTCTGTTTTCAATGCGTATCTGGGTTTTATTCCTTTTCCGAAGCGTCATCGTTCTTCCCTCCCATTTAACATTTACATTGACCCCCAGAGAGGAGAAAGAGTTAGGAGGTAGGGCGCCCCGATGAAGGGGGGCTTTACTAGACCAGAGAAAAGATCCTGGGAGCACATGCTGAGGGAGAGGTTAAATTCAAGCTGTGAGACCAACAGTATTCGGAGTTGTCTGTGGTGAATGGAGCTGTGAGAGGCTCTGCTGGGGCTCAGACAAAGCGCGTGAACAACAAGGTAAATGCACCAACCCTGTAAGTCCGGGGGGACATTGATAGGTTGGAAGTCATAGCTGTTTAAAGGAGCAGAAAATGAGAACTGAAAAAGGTATAAGGAGAACCTAACCAGATAAAGTTTCCAGAATTCATAGGAAAAAAATCACAAGTAGGACAAGCCAAAAGAACAGTGTTGAGGACTCTCTGAGGCCAGATTATAAATTGAAGTGGGATGGCCAAGGTTTGGAATATCTACAGTGGAGAATGCTAGGTACAGAGCGCCATGGTAGGCACCAATGAGAATACTAAGATAAAATAAATAAGGGCCCTTCGTGGAAGGGCGTGAAAATCTATTGGAGAGACAAAACGTGAGTACAAATAATTTAAATACACTGTAAGAACTGATGTTTCTTAAGAGTCTTATCAAATTTAAGAGAGATCCTGAGGGGAATATCTGGTTCCTGGAGGGCAATGGCGGGGAGAATCAGCGGAAGACGTATTGTTTTCCATGGACCTGAATTCTGAGCAGACAGTTTGCCAGAATTCACCAGAGGGCAGGCACGGGATAATGCAGGCTGCAGTATGGACAGGAAAGATATCAAGATAGAAAAGACATGAACTTGCAATCTCAGTTGCTGGTGTGCAAGAATTACGATGTGAAAAAAATCCACCTATCATTCCCCCTTCTATCTTTCTGCTAACAAGGACTTTAATCTCAGCCCTCAGTGGACTTTTCCCTTCAGTCATGTCTTCCCGTTAAAATCTAAGGAAGACCCCTGGGGTCACGGCTGCTGACACACCCTTGTTTTAGGGTGTAATCAGTCTTTCAGGTCCTACAGTCAGTCCTAATGGTTTTTCCGCTGTTCTTGAGGCACAGGTGAGATTGGCGAGGCCGGGAAAATGATTCCAATAGGAGAGCGTAATAGTTATAGTATTATTTTTATTGCTTGTTAATTAATAATGGTAATAATGTTAATAATAATGTGTTAAGACTTCATAAAATATAAAAAATCAGTAAAATTCAGTATGTGATACTTAAATGTATAAATATATTAGAAATATTAAATATCAGTCTAACAAAATGGAAATATTAAACCTATGTTATCATAAACTGATAAAATTAGTATAATTAATACCATCCAAAAACCAGCACTACATAAGTTGAACATTTAATTATGCATGAATCATTAAAATGATATTATGCAGTTCAATTTCTTTGTAAAAGAGAGCCTCTAAAAAAATTGCATTAACAGGTTTATTACTGAGCTGAGTCTATTTTTGTAAAAAGATTTCCAACTAATGGCAAGGCACTTGCTATGTCTTCACCAGCAGGAGAATGTTTAATAGACATTTATGAACGAACTTCAGATATTTAACCCTGAGTCCCTTATCTTTAAATAATCACAGGTTCTATTGATAACATCAAAGACATTTTTTCAGCACCATCCCACAATACAATCAATGCAAAATATTAGTTTAATACTATGATGCTAATATATCACTTGTTCAAAAGGTCTTTGTAATTGGCAATAATTATGTTTAAAATAGTAGAATATTAAAAAAAATAGAAGATAATGTGTAGGTTCAGATTTGCCTGGGCTTATAGACAGCCCTTTGTTTTGTCTTTTCTGCACACGTCAAGAAGCTACATTACGGATTTCATTATTGATACGTAAATGATTTAAATATCAGGTTCTTTCAAACACAAAAATAATGACATTGCATTAAAAAGTATTAGTGTTTCATACATAATCCCTGGTATTCCATCCACAGCCTGGCAGTGCTGCGAATCATTGCAGCCAAAGCCTGAGGTATCAGGTGGTCACTGGCTCTGCGTTCTGGCCACGCTTTCAGGTAACGAACTCTGGACAGGGCTCGGGTTCCCAGTCCCCACTCCCCTTTCCTGTATGATGGGCTGGTTTCCTTGTCAATCAATCCCTTCTTGCTCTGCGATACCTGGCATTATGTTGTCATTGAATTTAGGATTTTAAAAAGATGCAAGATCAGTTTTAGTTTTCTGCGTACAAAAAGTCACAGCTAAGAAGACAGGGCACTCGGTGACCTGCTTAGAATGAGGAAAAGGGAAAAATACAGTGAATAAAGCACATGGACGTATTTCAAAAAGTCAGCTGGCACAACAGAAGCAGTTAGAATTGTCTTTCAGCTCATAATTGTATTTTCTTTTTGATTGGAATCTATTGCTACATGAATTAATGCGCTCTTTTGTTTGAAATGTTTAAATCAATCCCGTCAGCCTAGAACTCACGACTGTAGAGATTGTTGTGGATGTTATTCAATGTCTGTGAGTTTGTATTTAGAAAGAAAATTTTTAATGTGCATAAATTTATATAATTCTGTGAAAATATGACAAAACGTTACTGTAGTAATTTAATAAGATAAATAAAACTGGGGGAGTAAATATTTGTTTCAGAACGGTACTAAAAGTCTGTCTTTGTTCAAGTTATCACTTACCTATGAAATGGGGCCTGACCCTTCTCTGACACTAGGAATTATGTTTTCTGGTTTTAATATGGAGAGAATCTAACATAAACTTGGCAGAAAGTATTTTCTTAATAAAACCTTTGTAATGAGTAACCAAATCAATCAATGTGCAAATCTCCCTACTTTGAAACACTTTTGTGATCACATGTTTTGCGTGTCCATTAGGGAATAGTTAAGGAATAGTTATTTGTTAAATGAGTACATGAATTAATGTTTGTGTAAATGCGTTGATTTATAGCTTCCTGTCTGTTACTGCAAATGATCTTTACAGTATTGCAGCAGAGGCTGACAGTGATACTGCCCACTTTCGTATATGAAGAAAAGACGTCTTGGAGACAGAAGGTGATTCACCTCCAAGTGATTTTTTGGCCACGTTGGGAATACAATCCAAGTTTTATGCCTCCGTGTTCTTACCGTATGGTGTGCTTTGCCAGTGGGCGTTGATGGGCACCCCTCATGGGTTATAACTTTGATACCATCTCTTCATCATGCATTCTGACTCTGCTACTGGCATAGCAGAGTCATGGTTCAGAGCAGAGCAGATTGGTTCTTTCACGAGCTTGTAAATATACAGTGGAAGAAACAAGTAGTGAAAATCTGTGGATTTGGGAATAAAAGAAGACTTAAGGTTGGCTCTCAATGCCAACATTTACTGATTACTTAGGCAGACTACTCAACTCTATGTCAGAGTGATAACATCACACTATTTCAAGATTGTTTTGAGATTAAATGTCACAACTGCAAGAAGACAGTTTATAGCAAACATGCGATAAGGGCGGTTTTATTGGAACGCCTTAGTCTTACTTTGTTAATTGACTACCACTGCTCACCCCTTTTGGGGTTTTCTGTATCATTTAACATAGGCCTAGAAGTACATTTTCCAAAATTCCCGTCTCCATGTGGTTCTAAGTCTGATCATGAGAGGCACCTAAATGATATTTAGATGGTGAAAAATTGGCAATATTTGGTGAAAAGCGTTAACAGCAAGCCCATTTCTCTTGGTGGGGAATTGGGGGTGATCTCAGTGATTGGGCTATGATAGGAATACCCTTCACCCAATATTCAGGTTCTGCCATCCTTTCTCATGGAAGGATAACACTTTGAAATTGAGCGAGACTGTGTGAGAGTGATTTGTGTCACTTCAAGACCCAGCACCTAATTGCTTCTGAGAGCTCCCTTTCCCCTGTGTCATGGCTGGCATTGCTCAAGGTAGCAGCTGCTCTGAGGCTTGGTTAGCTGATGGACTGCAGCGGGCTCTGCCTTCTCAGTGGGCATGGGCCACGATCAGGAATCAAATCTGAGCTGTGAGTGGTGGACAGAGTAATGTCTTCCCAAAGGTGCCTAGGTCCTAATTCCTGGAACCTGTGAATATGTAACCTTTTGTGGCCAAAGAGAGTTTGCAGATATGATCAAGTTAAGGACCTTGAGACGGGGCTCTTATCTTGGATTATCTGGGTGGGCCCAATGTAGGCACAAGGGTCCTTAAAGATGTCAGTGGAAGGAGAGGTTGGGCTGATGTGATTGCTGGCTATGGAGATGAAGGGAGGGGCCGAGGAATTTCAATGGCCTCTAGAAACTGGATTTGGCAAGGAAATGGATTTTCCCTAGAGGCTCCAGAAGGATTTTAGTCCCTGAAACCCATTTCAGACTTCTGACCTCCTGAACTGTAGGATAATAAATTGTGTTGTTTCAAGCCATTAAGTCTGAGTCATTTGCTACAGCATTGATAGGAAACTAATACACTGTTATAAACCATCTGAGGCTGAGGTTTTTATTACAGCAGCGTAACCTAGTCTATCTTGACTGATGTAATACTCCTTTACCTTTTTTTTATGGCCAAGACTAGTATTAAGAAAATATACTTCAAATTTCAAGTGGTGTTTTTTTTCACCCAAACAATATTTATAGTCTTCAAGTTGTATTCTTCTCACGGGGGGGCGTGGCGGGGCAGGGCAGTGTGAATCGAAGTATAGATAAAATTTTCAGTATTATTATTGTCTACATATTTTATACAATATATAGGAATTTAATATAAATGCAATAGAGTTCTTGTTTTTAAGAATTAATAGATGTTGCTATTTTAGAACCCCAGTTTTGTTCTTACTCTTCATTGGCTTATGAAATGTAGAATAAATTTTCATGCTGGATAAGATGAAAAAAATATAACCCATAGATACTATGCAAGCGATAAAGTAACACAGTTGCTTTATTAACCAGTTAATTTGGCGACAGTATATTCTTCCTTCAAGAAGATGAACGTGGTAAACCGTTAGGGAAATTGTAAAGTTGAGATCAATGTGAAATGTCACGGAAGAAATCAGCTGAAGAGTCACACATGAACAGAGGTTAGAGGCAGAGCTCCTGTGAAGAGAGGAAGATGAAGAGGCATCTGCAGAATGGGTTTCTTCTTCTGTCAACTTACCTGTGGAATCCAGAAGTGACTAAGCTGATTCCGGGGCTAGAAGTAGGAAAAGGATAACAAAAAGGAAAGCGTAATTTTCCGAGATTCAAGCATTTCTCTGTAAGTAACCCAGACACAGAGCTGAATGTGAGACTAGGATTCATATCTGAAATCATAGCACTTAGACCTAGAATCAAATTAAATGACTGCTATCTTTTGTAGAGTAAGAATAGGGAGTAAAGTTTGAGGACATTTACTAGGAAGGCAAGGAGTCTAGTTTTTATCTGACTTCATCTGTTTAGTTTCTGTTCTCTTTCTTTTACCTACACACCTCACACATCCCATGCACACACAAGCCTGCGTGTGCACCCGCAGATGCATATTTGATCCTTGACCACGTGTCCAGGAGCACCTGGTCAGTCTCCCTCCCTGGAGGTGCAGGGGGAGAAGAAGGCAGATTTCTCTCCATTTCCCCTGCAATGCTCCATAGCGTGTTCTCTTAGGGTGCTGTCATCGAGGATTGTGTCTGGGACTGTTGGAAACGTTCATTCTCCTCACCCTCCACTCCCGACCCCAGGGCAGAACTTCTCTGCTGTGTCTCCACACTTTGTCTGGCAGTTTTGAAAGCTTGCTGACAACATGGATGTTCTACGATCTCTGCACATCTGGTAGGTGGGAGATCTCTTAATAACCTGTCAGTTAATACTTTGTGGCTCCAGGGTACAACTTATAAATGAATGCCTTACTCTCCTAAGACATCTAGTTTTGTATGATTTTGTACATCCTTCTCTGTGCAGGAATCGACTCAGAAAAGCATTGCAGTTAAAAGTATTCTTTAAAACGTATTTACTGTTAACTTTCTAAATTAACACCCTTTATATACATGTGCAGAATCATCATAGTTCTGCATGGCAACGATCTTTACATATGGATTGGTTACATGTAAAACAGTCTTGGTATTTCAGCAATCATTATAGTAAATAATTCGACTGTCTTAAATCACGGTTCACTTCCTAATTAGCTCAAATACTATTGGGCCCTCAAGGAAAACTGTCCCATAGCCTCTTGGGACATCTTGTAGGTTAGGTTTCCTCCTCTGTATTCTCAACTGCCTTTTGCATATCCCTTTTTTTAATTTTTAGTTTTTAATTGATGTATAGTTGATTTACAACGTTGTGTTAATTTCTGCTGTACGGCAGAGTGATTCAGTTATATAGATAGATAGATAGATAGATAGATAGATAGATAGATAGATAGATACATTCTTTTTTATATTCTTTCCCATTCTGGTTTATCACAGGATACTGAGTATATTTCCCTATGCTATACAGTAGCACATTGTTATTTATCCATTCTCTATATAATAGTTTGCATCTGCTAATTCCAAACTCCCAATCCAACACACCCCTACCCCCTTTCTCCTTGGCAACCACAAGTCCATTCTCTATGTCTGTGAGTCTGTTTCGTAGGTAAGTTCATTTGTATCATATTTTAGATCCCACCTATAAGTGATATCCCATGGTATTTGTCTTTCTCTTTCTGACTTACTTCACTTAGTATGATAATCCTAGGTCCATCCATGTTGCTGCAGATGGCATTATTTCATTATTTTTTATGGCTAACATTCCACTGTATACATGTACCATATCTTCTTTATCCATTCCTCTATCGATGGACATTTAGGTTGCTTCCATGTCTTGGCTATTGTGAATAGTGCTGCAATGAACATTGGGGTGCATGTATCCTTTCGAATTATGGTTTTCTCCAAGTATTTTCCCAAGAGTGGGATTTGCTGGATCATACGGCAACTCTGTTTTTAGTTTTTTGAGGAACGTCCGTACTGTTCTCCATAGTGGCTGCACCAACTTACATTCCCACCAACAGTGTAGAGGGTTCCCTTTTTTCCACACCCTCTCCAGCACTTGTTATTTGTACACTTCTTAATGATGGCCATTCTGACAGGTGTGAGATTGTACCTCATTATAGTTTTGACTTACATTTCTCTAATAATTAGCAATGTTGAGCATCTTTTCATGTGCCTGTTGGCCATCTGTATGTCTTCTTTGGGGAAATACCTATTTAGGTCTTCTCCCCATTTTTCGACTGGGTTGTTTGTCCTTTTGCATATCTGTTATTGCAGTGCCCATATTGTTTACACTAGGTTTTGAGTGTCTTCAAAATAAGTACACCATTACAGCCACTTCAAACACGTGTCCATAGGTGTTTAACAACCACTTCTCCTGGAAAGGGAGAGTATGCATATATATGTACATAAGTTTGTTATGAAGTTGACTTACATAAAGACTGTGTAGCATGCAATATATAAATAAAAATTAACTGTACAGTGCTCTCTATTGATAATTCCACATAGGCAATTGATTCTCAAAGAATACTTTTGTTGACTTTTGCTGCATTTTTGTATCCATAATCAACCTATGGCTGTAACTGGTGGGTGAGTGTAGTTCTGACATGAATGTTGGTTGATATTTTCATTTATGTTAAGGAGTAAGATGAAGGTCAAACAGCAGGACATGTGTTGGGACTTCACGTGTTAGTCACTGAGGGGAGTGACTTTGCTGAAAGGCATGATAGTTTTGAATCCTAGAAGTATATTTCTTCAAATGTGTGTGCTATTGACAGTGTAGCAAATATAAAAATGTTACACTTTTAAGTTAAATCTGCATTATTAACATGTTACCCATTATTTGCTATGTCTTGACAATCAACGCAACAAAGAAATCGCACTCTGATTTGTAGCATTTCCTCATTTCTGTGGTGTAAAACTCCCACCCTGACCTATTACAAGTTACTGATGTGACATCATTGAGAGGTGAGTTCTAAAGCAATATAGAGTAGCAACCACTATATTATCTTTCCATCGTACAGATCACTAGACACAAACAACCTCAAGAGGATGGATTACAGTAAAATGATTAGGGAATTATGAGCCTTGAATACTTACTAACTTTAAAAAAAAATAAAATGCGTTTAATCGTAAGCTTATATAATTTAATTTTTAACAATGTCTCTATTTAACAGTTAGCTCAAAATTGCTGAAATCTGACAATCAGTTCTTGTCCCTTGGTGTGGGCCACCGCCAGCACAGCACCAACTGCTTCCCTGTCTTGTTTTCATGGCACCTAACACATAGCAGGTGGTCAGGGGACATTGGCTGAGTGGGCAGATGATGATCTCACCAATGTTGGGCACCAGCAGCACTTTTAGTACATTAGTTACTCTTCTAAAAAATTTTTATTGAGATATAGTTGATTTACAATGTTGTGTTAGTTTCAGGTGTATGCAAAGTGATTCAGGTATACGTGTATGCGTATACATTTTCAGATTCTTTTCCATTGTAGGTTATTACAAGATATTGAGTACAGTCCCCTGTGCTATATGGTAGGTCCTTGTTGTTTACCTATTTTATGTATAGCAGTGGGTATGTTATTCCCAAACTCCTAATTTATCCCTCCCCACCCCTCCCGCTTTGGTAACCATAAGTTTGTTTTCTCTGTCTGTGAGTCTAGTTATTTTATAAATAAGTTCATTTGTATCATTTCTTTAGATTCCACATACAAGTGATATCACATGATAATTGTCTTTCTCTGTCTGACTCACTTAGTATGATAATCTCTAGGTCCATCCACGTCTCTGCAAATGGCACAACTTCATTCCGTCTTATGGCTGAGTAGTATTCCATTGTATATATGTACCACATCTTCTTTATCCTCTGTCGATGGACATTTAGGTTGCTTCCATGTCTTGGCTATTGTAAATTATGCTGCAGTGAACATGGGCTTGCATGTATCTTTTCGAATTATGGTTTTCTCCAAATATTTGCCCAGGAGTCTGATTGCTGGGGCATATGGTAGTTCTATTTTTAGTTTTTTAAGGAACCTCCATACTGTTCTCCATAGTGGCTGTATCAATTTACATTCCCACCAACAGTGCAAGAGGGTTCCCTTTTCTTCACACTCTCTCCAGCATTTGTTATTTGTAGACTTTTTGATGATGGCCATTCTGACAGGTGTGAGGTGATACCTCATTGTAGTTTTGATTTGCATTTCGCTAATAATTAGTGATGTTGAGCAGCTTTTCATGTGTCTATTGTGCCTCTGAGTGAACACCAGTCACTCTTAAAAGCAGCATTACTTTCTCTGCTCAAATGACTTCCTGAATAAGTGAGTTTATTCTCTTTGACATGTTTTAAGCTTATTGAAATTTATAACAACATTCCATCTGTGACATTAGAGTTCTGTAGACTAATTTATCACAGAACAAGATCGATCACATCTGTACTAAATACTTTGTGTTTAACGGGCTGATTCTGTGTTCAGGTCTTGTCTTGTGTACCTCGATAAAAGTGTGAACTGTTGAAGTTTGTTTTAGTGTCTTTTTGTTTTTGTTGTTTTGTTTTATTTTTCTCTCCCGTTAATGATCCTCTCCTCTCTCCCTACCAAGGAAGCATCCTCAGAGGGGCTCACTCAGGTCTGCCTCCCAGAATTCTTAACCCAAAGCATCATCAGGATTATTACTGTTAAAATATTTTTTCCAATTCCACATCAAAACTTAAAAGTCAGTTTTGTCGTCCTGTCAGCACATACACCTGATTTTTAAATTAAAGTTAACTGATCATCATGTACCTTAGGCGTGGTATTATCTTTAAACAGAAGCCTCTGGAAACCATAGCTTAGTTTAGGTGGAGGGATCTGGGGGCAGGGATTCCTGGAGCTGTGTCAGTCTTTAATAGAAAAAAGAGAGGAGCTGGAGGCATTGTGTGCTCTCCAAACCCTCCTCCTCAGCGTTTTGCCCTTCACAGGCCCTTTCCCACATAAGATCCCCTAGAGTATTAATGTGGGGACCGATCACATGGCAGGAAACCCCAATAAAGAGACCTGGTAAAGAAACGAGCAGCTTCACGTTTTTCAAATTATTTTTCTTCGATAAATAAGAAATTTGATAACATTAAATGCTGTAGTGATTTTAAAATAAGAGCATAAAACCAAATACCATAATAAATCATTTTTAAAGACTTAAGTTTATAATATGAGAGAGAGACCAAGGGAAGAAAGGTTAAAGCACAAAGGTTAAAAATGTGTATGTGGAGGGAAAAGTGTGTGTATGAGAGAAATAGAGAGGGGTCTTAAAGAGTGGCTTGGCTTTATTGGGCATTTTCCTCAGCTTCTCTTTGGTTCTTTGTCTCTTACTGTACCAACTGCGCTCCAGCAGCTCAATTCCTTAAACAGCTTCCAATGTTTGAGCCCTTTTTCCTAGAGATTAAAAAATCAAAAGTTGATCTACCCCTGACATAGAAACTGAAAATCGGCAGTTTTAACTGAATCTACTTAAACACAGACATAGTTTCATCTAAGACATTCATAAATTGTAGTTGGTGTTTGTGTGTGTGTGTGTGTGTGTGTGTGTGTGTAAAAGCACAAGCTTTGGACTCAGACCGGGGCTCACAATCTGAAATTTTCTAGCTATACAAAATTAGTCAAATATCTTAAATTCTCAGAACTTTAGTTTCCTTATCTTTAAAACAGGACCAATAATATCTAATACAAAGGACTGTAGAGAATGTGAAATTAGATAATGTGTATAATGTCCTTAACACACACTGTAAGGACTTGCTAAAAGAATATTTTTTTATCATCATACTTCTATTACTATTCATATAAGAACAGTTGAAAATATTTAATTTCAAGTAATTAACATGCTTTTATGACTGTTAATATAAACGTAATTGCAAATATGAAATGCACAAGTGTAAAAAAGATGAATCTGATCAAAGCTAAAAAGTTATTCTCATTAGGTGTCATTTTAACAGGTAAATGGTGAAAAAGTCAGGAAATCAAAGAGAAGCGCTTGGATAGCCTTTAAATTGAAGTCAGAGTTCAATTTCTTAAATATCAAATCCATGGAAAGGGAGAGAAGATTGGACAACACTGGAGAATAGCGGCAGAAGATGTGCTTTTTCAAGTTGAAAATCTATTCTGACTTTTAGAATTCTATAGTTAGAGCTCTCCTCACTGGGATTTCAGTCCAGTGACACTGGAGAAAATCATGAGGTTTTTTGTCTCTAACTTCAGGGTCCTGAGAGTATTTTAAAATGGTTCAAAAAACTCATTTGTCATGAACTAACATTTTAGGAACAACTTTTCAATGACTTTAGTGGCAATAAATCAGAAGCATACTGATTAGGTTTACCATGAACCGCCAATGGGTTTAAAGATTAACCGGCAAAGAGATAGAAAAGACACAGTTTAGACATTTCCAAAGGCAATGCATTTGACCAGTTATTTGAGTCATGAAACAAAACCTGATTCTTTTTTTTTGTCTGTGATGCTATCACAAGCTATAAAAGTAACTCCAACATTGCCTTCCATGTTTTATTACAATTTTTGTCTTTATTCTTAATAATAAGATGATTAATTACAAATAAAAATAAAACTAAGCAATCATTCTATTACTAAATTTTAAATGTTAAGTTCAGTGTTTTGGCAATGAAAGGCAGTTTTGGAGTTGGATATTATGATCAGAAGATTTTCTCAACTTAGCATTTTTTTTTTTTTTTTTTTTTTTTGGCGGTACGCGGGCCTCTCACCACTGTGGCCTCTCCCATTGCAGAGCACAGGCTCCGGACGCGCAGGCTCAGCGGCCATGGCTCACGGGCCCAGCCGCGCCGGGGCACGTGGGATCTTCCCGGACCGGGGCACGAACCCGTGTCCCCTGCATCGGCAGGCGGACTCTCAACCACTGTGCCACCAGGGAAGCCCAGCATTTTTTTTTTATAGCTTGGTATTTTTTCTCTTTTATTTAAACTATATATATATTTTGTATTTGTCTTGGGTATAAGCTTACTTTGGCTCTCTCTAGAAACATATGTATCTAGTAAGAGCAATTAAAAGGAATTTAAATGTATTGTGGATAAAGAACTATAATGACAAAATCTGTCCATTCACTAGCTAGGGCTAGAAAGTTAAAAGCTACTGAAGCAAAATTAATGGGTCTAAAGTGATGTAGAGTTAATTATCTCCATTTTCTTTAACTTCAGTCTATAGAAGCAGATTCAATTGTTACTAAAGATCCGTGGAAGTGACATGGGCTGCATGATGACACAACTAAGATTAGAACAGAGGAAAAAAGGCATAGGTTCTCCTCAGATGTGTAGGTACGAGTGACTTGTGAACTTGAGTGCATTTCAGACTGGGTCATAGCAATATTTACCTTTTAAACACAGCACCTCGGGAACTACAGGGAACTACAGGAGTGACAGTTTAACTTCCTTCCTTTGATGGTGACTAAAATCATTAACTACCATATAAAATTCTCACAAGTAGCCAAGGTAATGACCAACACGGTTTTGTGAAGACTTAGTAAAGTCTATCTAATCTGATTTCATGAGAGGATGACAAATCGAATAAACGAGGGGAAATAGCTGAAAGTGTTTTGACAAGAATTTTACTTTTAAAGGAGAAACAATGTGATTTTCTGTGTCAGTATTTTACAGTGAGATATCAACTCAGTTACCTTTTAAATGACAAAATCCTGGGAGTTGACATATATCTTCTATCATCTGCAACTAGACTAAAAATAGGCATCCTTATTTAATTCCCAGTTCATATTACTTGGGGATGCAAAGAGTACTTTCCATCATTGAAGTTTTAAGACCCTTAAAGGACAGAAAATGTTAAGTAAGGAAATGATTAACTCTTGACCTATTTGGTACGAGGTCTTGTTGTAAAAAGGATTTCAGTGCTGTAACTTCACAACGTATAAGAATTGTATTCTCAGAGTCCCCCAAAGAAAGTTTCTTTTGACTTCCTCTTTGAAACTCCAAAGATGTTTAAAATAATCTCTGGGGGTCCCCATTTATTTTAAATCCTGATACTGTATTCTGTAACAGAAGTACCAGAGGTCTTTTTAATAATTTTGTAACTGTACCTTGGAAATCCAGTCAAATGCCAAGTTAGACAGCAGGCAGAATCCTGTTTTTCATTTTTCATGTGACTGAAATTGATGTGATTAATTTTTTCCCAGTAATGAGTGCCAAGCCTAAACCAAACGGTTAGTTGATTAATCTAATACATATTTATTGGGTGCTATGCATTGTTAGTCACTCTGCTAGGCTCTGGGTGCACAGCCTCGAGCTAGATACACACGGTGCCTGCCCTTACGCCGTGCACGTGCCCTTACAACACGTTAACTGAGATGATAAACAATTAAACATGCAATTACCAGCCACCGTGGAGAAGGGTGCTTCTGAGCACTCAGCAGGGCCATCTAAGTTGGTATTCCTGGGGAGGCCAGGTGAAGGTTCAGAGATAATAATAGATAAGCTCAGTCCTAATGGACAAGGAGGACTTATCCGGTGCAGTGGAGGCAACAGCATGGAAGAGGCAACAGTGGGTTTGAGTTTTGAAAGAGAGAAGAGAGCAAAGACCAGTTCAGGGACTGAGAAGAAATCAATCCCTAGAGCTCAGGTTTGAGGACCGGAGAGGCAACGTTGAGGCCGGAGAGGAAGGCAAGGAGCCTGGTATGTTGTCCTAAGAAAGGAAACTGCACACCAGCGCCCACAGGGAGCTATTAACACATTCAAAGCAGGGGACTAACGTGATCATAATTGCTTTATGTAAATGCAGATATTAAAATGGTAATTTTCTGTCTGTGCTTTTGGCGAAGCCTCAAGACTGTAAGTGCCAAACACTGTGAGGGGTAGACGGCCTGAGGAAGATCTGCAAAGGGGGTCTCAGACGAGGGATGTGATGAATGTCACTGACATCAGCCTCCAGACTCTACAAGAGGGTGGACATGCTGAGATACAGAGGTGATACTGGAGAGACGATGGATGTGAGAAGTTCACTGTGCTATGAGATGCGTCACGTCTCCCCTTGAGAGGGAGGTGGGGTTCCCAGTGGCTCTTCCGGGTACCGTCATATTTGTCGCCCACAGCTTGGGGGACACAGGGCTGAGAACGACCAACGATGAGACTGTGGCTGCAGCACCTGTACCATCAATAGTGTAAGCTGTGGTGTGGTTCGGGTAGTAACAAGTCCACCTGTGCTTTTCCTAGTGACCTGATGGGGGCGGGCGGGAGACCAAATGGTCAGACACACTTGGAGTTATTTTTATAAGAGGTACTTTAGCTGGGATGATGCCAGATGGACCACTGAGAATCAAGGACCAATGGGATGGGTTTAAAGTGGCTCTGAAGACTTTATCAGCCGTGCCAGGGAACCAGAGATGGGAATCCTCATAAAGGGCCTGTCTCAGCAAACCCCACTGTATTAGTCAGGGTTCTCTGGAGAAACAGAACAAATAGTGTGTGTGTGTGTTCGTGTGTCTGTATATTAAGGAACTGGCTTATGTGATTGTCGGAACTGGCAAGTCCAAAATCTTTAGGGTAGGCTGGCAGGCTGGAGACACAGGGAAGAGATGCTCAAGTCTGAACACAGTCTAGAGGCACAGTTCCCTTTTTCTCGGGGAAGGTCAGTCTTTTTTCTCTTAAGGCCTTCAACTGATTGGACGAGGCCCACCCACATCGTGGAGGGTCAGCTGCTTTGCTCAAAGTCCACTGACTTAAATGTTGAGCTCATGTAAAAAAATACCTTCACGGCAACATCCAGACTGCTGTCTGACCAAATAGCTGGATACTGTGACCAAGCCAAGTTGACGCATACAATTAACCATCACATCCACAATGAGCTGTAAACCTTTTTTACACCCATACAAATGTAAACTGTAAAAAGCCAAACTATATTCAGTGCCAGTCAAGAGAGAGCTTTTCTGTCCCATTACTTGTTCTTTCATCTACTCCAAATGTGGAGATGCCAGAAACCACACAGCTAGCAGGGAGGAAAACTGGAGGAGTCCTTTTCCCACTGCAGAAGGTCAGGGCTGGAAGAGGAGAAACACCTTTAAATTCCAGAGCTTTAATTATTTCCCTGGGATGGACATAGCAATTACTGACTCGTTGGGGCTGTCTAAAGTGACAGAGGACAGGGAAGGAGATCTAGTGGCCCAGGGCAGGCTTGTAGGAACAATAGGGGAAAAATAAAGCTGCCTTACCCCCCATATCTTGAGTGCTCTGCACTTTCAACAAACTAGCTGCAGTCAGAAGGATGTCTTTGCTTGCCATGGGATAATAATTTTAGCAGCCCCTGTTTTGATGCTCCATTATCCGTGTGTGTGTGTGTGTGTGTGTGTGTTAAGGGTGGTTATGTCTTCCTGGAGAACTGGCCCCGTTATCATTATATAGTGCCCCTCTTTATCCCTGACAATTTTCTTGTTCTGTACATCCTGCTTAGTCTGAAATTAATACAACTACCCTACTTTCTTCTGATCAGACTTAGCAGCATATATGTTTTTCCATCCCTTTACTTTTAACCTGAGTCTTCGTATTTAAAGTGGGTTTCTTATAGAAAAGGTATAGTTGGTTCTTGTTTTTATCAACTTTCCTAAGCTCTTTTAATTGGTGTGTTTAGACCATTAACACTTAAATCGATTATATCATTGGATTAGTATCTACCATGTTTGTAACAGTTTTCTATATGTTGCACTTGTACAACAAGTATTTTTCGATTTTCACCTTTCTTCTACCTCTTTCTCTGGTTTTAATTGAGCATTGTATATGATTCCATGTTATCTCATCTGTTAGCGTAGCAATTATATTTTTTTAAACTTTTTTCGTGGCTGCCCTGGAGTTTGCAGTATGAAATTACAACTATTCTGAATCAATCTTCAAATAACCAGTACGGAGGTTTGTAGGTTTCCTGTCTTTTATGATATTGCTGTCATTAATAACACTTATCCATTTGCTGTAATCACTTATTCTTACTACTATTACTCTAAAAAACAGCTATCTTTTAGATCAATTAAGAATAAGAAAAATAAAGGCTTCATTCAACCTTCATTTATTTCTTATCTGCCATTCTTCCTTTCTCTATGTGTTTACCAGTTTCTGATCAGTATCATTTTTCTTCTCCTTAAAGATTTTCTTTTAAAATTCCTCGAAGGATAAGTAAGTCACTTGGCAATGAATTTGGACAACTTTTGGTTTTCTGCGAAAGTCTATTTTCCCCGCATTTTGAAGGACAATGTCATTGAATAGAGAATTATAGGTTTTGGGTTTTTTGTTTTCTTTAACACTTTAAATAAATCTGTCCCTTCTCTCTTCCTTGCCTGGTTTCTGATGAGAAGTTCTATTTACTACTTCTGTATCAATGTTCCTCTGTAGGTTAGGTGTTTCTTTTTTCCTCTGGCTTCTTTCAAGCTCTTGTCTTTGTCTTCGGTTTCCTGTAGTTTACATATGAAATTCTCAAGTGTATATTTTTGGTATTCCTCTTGTCTTCCTGGAATGGTGGTTTGGTATTTGTCATTAATTCTATAAAAATATCAGCCATTATTCTCTCAAATACTCTTTCTGCTTCATTTTCTCTCTTTTCTCCTTCTAGTATTCCAATTATGTTCATGCTAAACCTTTTCAAATTGTCCCTCAGTTCTTGGATTTTCTTTTTTCCCCTCTATTCCTTTTTATCTCTGCATTTTAGTTTGAGAAGTTTCTATTGACATATCTTCAAGATCATTGATTCTCTTCTCAGCCATGTTCAATTTACTGATGTGCTTATCAAAAGCATTGTGTTCTTCATTTCTGTTACAGTGCTGTTGACTTCTAGAACTCCTTTTTTAAAAAAATAAATTTATTTATTTATGGCTGTGTTGAGTCTTCGTTGCTGTGCGCGGGCTCTCTCTAGTTGCGGCGAGCGGGGGCTACTCTTCACTGCGGTGTGCGGGCTTCTCATTGCGGTGGCTTCTCTTGTTGCGGAGCACGGGCTCTAGGCACACGGGCTTCAGTAGTTGTGGATCGCAGGCTCTAGAATGCAGGCTCAGTAGTTGTGGCTCACGGGCTTAGTTACTCCGTGGCATGTGGGATCTTCCCAGACCAGGGCTCGAACCCGTGTCCCCTGCATTGGGAGGTGGATTCTTTTTTTTTTTTTTTTTTGTGGTACGCGGGCCTCTCACTTTTGTGGCCTCTCCCGTTGCAGAGCACA
>NC_041222.1:105296786-105306699 GCF_002837175.3 Physeter macrocephalus | reverse complement strand
ATCTTCCCAGACGGGGGCACGAACACGTGTCCCCTGAATCGGCAGGTGGACTCTCAACCACTGCGCCACCAGGGAAGCCCTGGCAGGTGGATTCTTAACTACTGTGCCACCAGGGAAACCCTAGAACTGCCTTTTGATTTTTCTTAGAATTTATATCTCTCTGCTTACATTACCCATATGTTCTTGCATGTTGCCTTTTTTTTTCATTAGAATCCATAACATAGTCATTATAGTTTAATTCCCTGTCTCCTAATTCCAACATCTGTGTTGTAGTTGAGTCTGATTCTGATGCTAGCTTTGTCTCTTCACACTATGTTTTATCTGGCCTTATAATTTTTTGTAGAACACTGGAAATAATGTAATGGATAATAGGAACTGAAAAAAAGACTTTTGGGGTGAGGTTTTTTGTTAATCTGACTAGCAGTTAGGGCTGTGTCTAATTTTTACTATATCTATAGGTGATAGAGACCTCAAATTCCTCCAGTGTTCTTGTTTCTGTGTCCTCTTTAAATTGAGTCTGTGTCCTCTAGCTCTTTTAGCTGTGATCCACTGATATGATGCTGGAACCCATGGATGTGGTAGTCAGTGGGTGCTGGGAGGGGAAGTGTTCTATAAACTTATTCTTAAATCTCAGTGTTGCAGTGGGCCTGTGTTCCTGATTTGTGACCATCATACATTTATTAATTATCCCTTTAGTTACATCTAAACCCATTCACCAACCTTCTAATTTCAGTTACTAGGTTTCATTTTTAGATGTGCAGTTTGTTCTTTTGCAAAATTTGTTGCTTTACCTATGCTTTAAACCCCTTTTATTTCTTGAACAATATCACACATACTTTTTTTTTTTTTTTTTTGCGGTACGCGGGCCTCTCACTGCTGTGGCCTCTCCCGTTGCTGAGCACAGCCTCAGCGGGCATGGCTCATGGGCCCAGCCGCTCCGCGGCATGTGGGATCTTCCCGGACCAGGGCACGAACCTGTGTCCCCTGCATCGGCAGGCGGACTGTCAACCACTGCGCCACCAGGAAAGCCCTAGATTTTTTTTTTTTTCCCAGAACTTTCAGGCTTGAGCCAAGGTAGGTCCTTTCAGAGTGGATTTTCTTTAGACTTATCTCAAATGCCTGTGAAATTTAACACTTTAAAGTTTAAGCTAAATTCTTGGCTTCACATTTTTCTCGTTGACAAAGTACAGTGAGTTAGGCCAAAAAACTCACATGTTGGGTTCTTTGTCTATTAATTTTCAGGAAAGATTCCTCACACACCCCTCCCCCTCAACTCAGTATAAAGATTTGAGGCCAGATTTTTAATTTGTTTGTTTATCAAGTTTACTAGAAGCAAAGCGCTTTTATTTCTATTTTACTCTCATACTAAGGGTGAAGCTTTTGGTTCTCATTTTATGTTGGAAACCAACCTTCTAGACCCCCATTTTGAGAGGCCTTTAATGCCATCTCTTCTATTTCCACAACACTCTGAACCTTTACATTCGGTCAACTGTAGCACATTTTTAACCATAGCACATTTTTTACCTACCTGCACCCTACCTTTGCTTACATCTTAGCCAGAGTATTTCTTTTATGACAACTCTGGATACATTTATGAAGATGTATTTGCATTTTATCTACCAGTTTAATTAGGGGGGTTACTCTATTGATTATAATGTTGAGAAAAGGAGTAGTAGCAGTGATTCTCTGTGGGCTGGAATTCTAATCTGTGCATCACTTTGGTCAAGTTGGTTACAGGTCTACCTCTCAAATACAGAGCTACTTTTGAGGTACAGATGAATTCACAGAACTAGATGTACAAGATCTGTGTATAATAGATGAAGTGTATGATAGATGAAATTGATATTGCTTTTACCAACATCTCTGTTGAATAGCAGCCTGGCTATGGAGAATCTAAAATTGTCTTTGACAGCCGATCCAAATTGATGGTAGTGATACACATTGAGAATACTTCTTTTCCTCACCTTTTTTTTTTTTTTTCTCCAGTGACCATTTTATCTTTCATTTTAACTATTCTTTTTGGGGCAGTTCTTTTCATTATTTAAGTGTTAGTAGATTTAAGATAATAAGACTCACATGTCGGAATATATCAATGTGGAGCATATTTCCTATCTTTGGATCAGCCTGCCACTTTCTAGCTGTGTGCCCTTGGACAACTTACAGATTTATCTGTGCTTTCAATTCCTTATTGGTAACATGGGGGTAAAGACAGCCCCAACAGCGTAAGGTTGCTGTGAGTGTTCCTGGCTGGAACACATTAAGTACTGTATAAATGTAGTTCCTCATGATGAGGACGGTGGTGATAGTCATGGTGATGAAGATGGATCTGGGAAGGTGGGCTGGAAGAGGAAAATGTTTACAAGGACAAGTTGTAGCATAACCCTTTCCTTATGTTTCTTTGTCTTGGGTTTTACATTCACTCCGAATACTAATCTTGGTACTTTAAGATCTAAGTTTCTACAGAACGAGTTAGAGGATCGGTTTTAACCCATATTTATTCTTTCTAAGTTAAGGCATTTGATTAGAAGGAGCATACTTTAATGATTTCTTCCCTGACTTGATCTCATTATCAACTTCACCAGAGAATTATCACTGACATTATTGCATCTGGCGTTTTTGAGAAGTCAGGCTAACCTCTCCCGTTTCTCAAGGTGAGAAATAGGATGATAACGATAATCCCTTGAAAATCTTTCAACCACTTTCTAGGGATTAAGTCTAAGACTTTACCATTTAAGCTTCCTAAAAAAAAATTGGCCTTAACCTCACTTTGTAGTTGCATTTCCTGCTACTCTGTCCCTTGCAATCCAGGCTGTCCCCTGTTCTCTGGACGCACCATGATTTTCACGCCTTTGTCTTAAGGCTTCATTCAAACTATTCCCTCCGACAAGAACACCCTACTTTATATTCTTTCTCTTCTAAATTGGCCCCTCCTCTCTGCCTCCAGACCTGCTTCCTGAATCCATTCTTCCCACTGCAGCCAGACTGATGTTTGGAAAATAGCAATTGAACATGTCAACCCCCTGCTTCAATCCCTTAAATAGCTGCTAGTGACTCTCAGGAATGGAATCCCATCTTCTTGAGAGAGAGTTTCTAATATTTTCTTCACCTTTCTGGTCTTATCTATGTTCGTCTGACTCACAATGTGCCGAGTCACTCCAGCCCTTTTAGATGCTGTTTCCTCTCTTTCACATGGCCTCCCAGTTTCCTCTACACATCCCGGGTGTGGGAAAACTTTTATTCAGTTCATCCGTCAGATTTAGAGTTGTCAGATAAAAAAAAAACAGGACACCCACTTAAATTTTAACTTCATCTAAATAGCAAATAACTTGTTTCATAAATCTGTCCCAAATAGTTCATGGGACATGTTTATACTACAAAATATTTGTTGTTTATCTAAAAGTCAAATATAAATGGGCATCCTGTATTTTTATTTGCTAAATCTAGCAATCCTACTTAGAGTACAATGAAGCCTTCTCTTAGAACCAAATCATATATTCTCTTAACGTCCTAGAATTCATGGCTCTAACCACCATATATTGAACTAGTTGTTAATATGTTTTTCTCTTCTACTAGATAGTTTTCTCTTTGGGGACAAGGGTCGTATCTTTATCACCGTATTGTCTGCAACCATTACTAGAGAAAGCACAGTCCCTAGAACACAGAAATCATTAAACGAAGATTTAGTGAGTAAATAAATAGATGGATAGATGATTGAATGAATACGTTGGAACTCCCACGGAAGGCCTCTTCGATAGGACATCCTCCTGAGAAAACTATTTGGTAATTATCTCTGTTTGGGTAACACGTTTTACATCTTTCCTGCATAGCTCTTTTCACACAAATTCCATGTGTGATCCTTACCACTGTTGATCTCCACATCTGTACACCTTCCTGCCTGGTGGGTATCGGAGGTCGGGGATTGGATCTTCACCTCCTCATGGTTGTGCTTCCTGCCTTCCACATGGACTTGTTGATCACTGGTCCACACCAAACAATGATTGTGATTTAAAGAAGGGACCTAAGTGCACTCTCTGGAGAGGAAATGCTCACCTGAATATGAGCCTGGTCTGCGACTATTGACAAGGCATGTGCATTTCAGTGATGTTATAAGGAAAAGAGTGCTTGCCAAATCACCTGCTAATTTGCTCAATTCAAATAATTTATTTTAATAAAGATAGGAACTGAGTATTATGCAGACAAAAGTGCACAAGAGCTAATATTATGTGCCAAGTAGTGTGCTATTTGATTTAAACGCATAATCTCTATTTAACTTCATAATTGCCAATGGAAGTAGATGCTAGTCTCTCCATAGCTCCATATTAAAGATGTGAAAAATTAGACTTAGGGATGTTCCTAAGGCTCTAAATGTAGCAGACAGTGGAAAAATCTATATTTCCTTGCTCACCAAGGAAAATGCTGTTTAAAATATCCCACATCATATAATATGAGAAATGGTTGAAAGAAAAGGGTGTATTTAGCATGAAGAGAAGAAAAATTATAAATGTTTTAGGTATTTGGAGGATCAGACTTTTTTTTGTGTATCCAGAGAGCAGCGGTAAGCATAATGGGAAACATATATGGCTAAATAAGAGCAGGGATTTTCTAATACATAAGGTTATTAACTGTAAATAATTTCTTTAGAAGTGGAATAATTGGATTTGGAATGGAATCGCTTTGAAACTCTGCTACAAAGAGTACTTTGCACATTCCTGGAAGATTTAGGAGGTGATATCGTAAAGGTGAGTCACAGAGGGGATTCCATAGGTAGTTTACGTGTACAGATTTACAGACTAAAAAATTGTACGTTTGGTACTTTAAAGATGTTGGATTTATATGTATGGTTTTATATGTAAAAAGTTCAGATATTTTTGTGAATTTCTATAGAACTGGAAGTTGCTGGGAAAAGATGTCATTTTAAAGCTATAAACATTTTCAGTCTCGGAGGTAAAGCCTTAAATATCCCCATTGGACTTTCCATTTCACTGTTCATAGTAACTATTTTGAAGGATCCTTTATCAACGCAAAGTAGCTTAGTATTGTCCTTTGGGGACATTTTGAAGTAATTATTAGCTTTAATGGAGAGGTTTTTTCACTGCAAAGGGGAGTGTGAGGAATCCAAGTGAGGATTCTACTTGGTTAGGTATTACTGAGACAAGACTGTCTCCACAGGCTTTTCTGCTCATGAGAGTGAAGAGTGTGTCTTTCTTCATGCAGATTTAGACTGTATTTTCTCTATAGAGTTTCTTTCTGGGTTTGTTCTTGTTGGAATATTCATTGACAGGAGATATCAAGTGGTGTCTAGAAGGAAGGGATTGTACTTGATTGAGGTTCTGCCTGTTTGTTCCAGGGATGACCTGTACGTCATTCTACATAGGTCAATAACCAGGATGTTGTAGGATGTACTGGTGTTGGAATATTACGTTCTGATGTGACTGTGCTTTCAGGGCCACTAGATAAGAGTGCACACGTGTGCCCTGATTTCCTTGGGTGGACTCTAAATTTCCACCATCTATGATCCCATGATGAGGCACATCCAGGGCCTAAGGCAGGGACCACTCTTTGTTCCCAGTTGTTGAGACCTCAAAGCTGAGGATCAGCTTTCCTTTCGGGCACTCTCACTGGTTGGGTTGAGCTGGTCCTTTCACAGAGGGGCAGGTTGGAGACTTCAGGGGAAGATAATGCTCTAAAAGTATGGAGGCACTTGGCACTTTCTCATGTAGGTCTGGAGCAAGGCAAGGATGTTCCCTCTCACCATTACTTTTTAACATAGTATTGGATGTCCTAGCTAAAGTGATAAGACAAGAGAAGGATATATAAGGCATACTGATCAGGGAGGAAGAAATAAAACTATCTTTGTATATGACATTATTATTTGTGTAGCGGACTGGCCAGATCCTTTGAGCTCTGACAGCAGCCATGTGTACTGTAGGTTATAAGCTACTGTGTTGTAATTCTCTCCAGTAAATTAATGCAAGCTTAACAAACAACTACCACAAGTTACACACCGTTTTCTTCTGTGATGGGAGAACTAAGAGAAAGGCCAGTGCCATGCCTTGGATATAATGGTGCAGGCAGTAATGCTCCCATGAGCCACCCCCGCATCATCCTAAGATGGTGTGCCAGAAATAGGTCACCCAAGCCTGAGACCTGCCTCAGGTCATTCAGAGAGGCAGGAGCACAGAGAACAGCAGTGAGGATCCCAAGAAGCCAGACTCAAGGCAAAGAATAATGTCTGGTGTCTCATTATGAGATACTCGGGTGCTGTGGTGGCCATGAAACTGCTGCCGTGTATCCTGTGATGTTATAAGGAAAAGAGTGCCTGCCAAATCACCTGCTAATTTGCCCAAATTCAAATACTTTATTTTAATAAAGATAGGAACTGAGTATTATGCAGACAAAAGTGCACAAGAGCTAATATTATGTGCCAAGTAGTGTGCTATTTGATTTAAATGCATAATCTCTATTTAACTTCATAATTGCCAATGGAAGTAGATGCTAGTCTCTCCATAGACTAGCATCTGTGGAGATGCGAGTGGGCGGGGAGCCCAGCTGCTGTCCTCCAGGTTTACCATTCTGTGTCAAAACCATGGTTTCCCCGGGATGTTGTCTGCCTCGTCTGAACGCAGTAGGTGGTCTAGTGCCAACCTGTTCCTGTGACGTGCCATCCTCTAATGGATGACTTTATCCTAAGAACTCTCCATTGGTCTGGACAAACATTTTCTACAATGGAGCTGCAGTCTGAGACTATTCTCAGCTGATTCTTCCTTCCCCTCTCCTTTTACAGGGGTCAGAATAGCATCATGATTCCAAGGCTATGCCCAGTCACTGCTGCTCCCTCTCCCCTCACCTCCATACGTGCTGATTCCCAGCTGAAATCTTCTCAGAGAACCAGACCTCACACAAGGGCTGTGTGTGACATTTGGCAAAACTTGCAGGTGTGGGCTGAGAGCATGTGTAATTTTGGTGTTCTTATAATGTGAAGGAAGTGAGCTTGGACATCTTAGTTATATATGCAAGTGCATGTTCAACACGTCAAATTGGAAAGTCACCTAAAAATAGAAAATCTGAACTACTTCCAGCTGGAAGAAACTGAGGACAGGTTGTGTGATATTGTGCTTTAAGATAAGAAATATATATTTGGTCATTGGCCCTATTTCTGGTTCAGAGCTCCTACAGTCCTTGGAATTTCCTAAGTGATGAGAGCGATACAGTTGTCTTTTGTTATGTTAATGAGGTGGCTTTTGGAAGCACCTAAGGAGGGAGGCTGGTTGCCAGGGAAACCAACCACGTGATTAGAAGGTTGGAACTTGCAGTCACTACTGCCTACTTCCAGGGAGGGGAGAGGGGCTGGAGGCTGACTCGAGGACCAATGGCCAATGATGTAATCAATCATGCCTAGTTAAAGAAGCCTCCATTAAACCCAGAAGGACCAGGTTCTTTGAGCTTCCGGGTTGGTGAGCATGGGGAGATTCAGGGAGAGTGGGGGGCTCAGAGAGAGGGCATGGGAGCTCTGTGACTTCTCCCCATATCTCACCCTATTCATCTCTTCCAACTGGCTGTTTCTGAGTCATGTCCTATTATAATAAATTGGTAATCTAGTAAGTAAAATATTTCTCTGCATTCTGTGGGCCACTCTAGCAAATTAATTGAGTCTGAGGAGAGGGTCATTGGAAGCTCTGGTCTATAGCTGATTGGCCAGAAGCACAGATGACAACCTGGATTTGTGATTAGCATCTGGAGTGGGGGCAGTCTTGTAGGACTGAGCCCTTAACCTATGGGCTCTGATGCTGTCTCCATCAGAAGTGAGTTAGTTGTAGGACACTCAGTCAGGGAATCGCTTGCTGGTGTGGGGAAAAACCCATACAGGTTGGAACTGGAATGAGAATCATACATTGTTACTGAGACCCTAAGTGCTGGGAGAGAAAAAGGGGTTAGCCTGTGGTCGAGACAAGGACTGGGATGGGGAGAAGAGACGTACGCAGTTGCCAAAAGCCTGGGAAGAGGGGTTGGCGTAAGAGAGGGGATGGACACAGAGAGTGTGAGAATGGGGAAGTGTACAAAAACAGGTTCAAGGTGTGCAACGGAATACAGCAGACAGCAAGAAAATGAAAAGGAAGACAAAAATCCAGGACGTAGACGCAAACATACAGGTTCCATCAACAATGCAGAAATAAAAGGGAAAAAACTATGGTTAGGGTGCGTATAGTATAAGCCTGAGAGCTGTCTTCAGCTCACTCACTTATGAATACAGACAATGAGACTGAAGGATTTAGTGATAACTCACTTGAGGCAGGGTTTCCAAAGATGAAGTAGGTCAAACAAGACAAAGGCCAGGATCAAGTCCAATATGAAGAAAAGAAAGAGTATGAAGTGTCGCTGTTGGAAGAAATCCCTGGTGCATCCTGCTCTGAACTATGTTTCTTCCCATCAGTGAGAGAGAAGAATGTTAAGGGATTACCACTGGCATCAGAAACAGTGCATTAGATTAGCACATCACGAAGATTAATCATTCAAGTCTTTAAACACTTGCTGATATCGAACAATGGAATACATAAAATACTTGAAAATATTAGAAATAGCAAATGCATAATTTTTAGGTATAAATGGGTCACCCTGTATAAAAATTAATGTTTAATTAGATATTGCTTTTTAAATAGTTTTCCCCTCATTAGTAGAGATGGACTTACACAACTCTTCATTTTTTCCCAAGGTCACTTTTCCGCCAAGAGCCATGTATTTGAATGCTAGGTAGTTAGAATCAAGCAGTCAGTGTTCGATTTTCAAAGTGGTGCTAATTGACCCCTACAAAGATTTAGCTCAGGCAGTGGGAAAAATCAGACGAAAAAAGTAATCATTTAAGCAGAGAATGGAAGGGAAAATGTCAACTTTGCTTGAGTTTCATTGGTTTGACTCAATTTAGTTATTTAAAACTAACCAACAAGCAAGACCGATGGCTCACTCTCCCATTTCTATTTTCTAAGGAGTAGAATGGGAAGCTCTATCTTTATTTCAAATAACCAGCGGATCTGGTTGTTTTACACTACAATTGGTGTTTTTTTCCTCTAATGTAAAAGTGAAATACCACTAATCCATAATTTACAGGTTATAGTAAAGAAAAAAATGAGGTATTTGACACAAGAGATTCCTGGCATACAGTGGGAATGCAACATATGGGTGCTCTTGACTCATGGGAGTTAAACAGTGTTGGAATCGTTAATAAACATTAGCTGAAGAAGAAGACAAACAAGGGAAACTACATCTAGGGAAAAACATGAAGATTGTCCAAAATAAAGAGGCATAGAGGATAAGAAATCTAAATCAGTATTACAAATGTAGGGCAAAGGCACATACAGTCAAATAAATCATAAGAAGACCTGCAAGAAGAATGCATGTTTTGGGGAAAAAAAACAGAGAATTTCAAATATATGTGAACTGAGAAGACAGGGAAGGAAGATTATAAGCCCCTTGGGGGAGATTGAAATGAATTCAATGAGAGAAGCAAATGCAGCACAAAAAATGAATGACTTATTTGTTTTAGTGCTCATTGGGGAAAGCCTGAAGTGTTCTACTAGAAAGTGAAAAGTTTCCCAGGGGGAGATGGCAAACTGCTAAAACCAAAGAACTGGAAAATCATTTACATAGGTAACATCTCATTAGAATGAAACCTACAGTGCCTTTAAGTTGTTTTATGGGGGCAGAATTTTGTTGAAATGATTTCATATGTGAAAACCCCTACAAATTGATAGATTTAGGGATAATACTCTGTATCTGCACATTAAAAAATACGGAGAATAGGGCTTCCCTGGTGGCGCAGTGGTTGAGAATCCGGCTGTCGATGCAGGGCACACGGGTTCGCGCCCCGGTCTGGGAGGATCCCACATGCCGCGGAGCGGCTGGGCCCGTGAGCCATGGC
>NC_041222.1:105296186-105296745 GCF_002837175.3 Physeter macrocephalus | reverse complement strand
CGCAACGGGAGAGGCCACAGCCGTGAGAGGCCTGCGTACCGCAAAAAAAAAAAAAAAAAAAAAATATGGAGAATAAAGTTTTACGCTCATAAATGTGCTCTGCAGCATTATTTATAATAGAGAAGTATGGGGAGTTTTGTAAAAATACAAAAAGAAGAGAATAGTTAAATACATTATAAAAGTTATATAATAAAATACCAACAAAATAATGCTTATAAAAAGTCATTAACAATGGCAGAAAATGCATATGATGAAATATTAAATGAAAGAAAATTCCATGTACAGAATAATTAAAATTGTGAAAGATAAAATAACCGAAGAAAACAAGACTGAGGAGATCCATAATAAAATGTTAAAAATAATTATCTCTGATGCCGTATTGAGGCTATAGATTCTTTTTTATGTTCTTTTACTTTTCTGGTTTTTCTAAAATTAGTAGGTTTTTTTTTTTTTTTTTTTTTTTTTTGTGGTACGCAGGCCTCCTACTGCTGCGGCCTCTCCCGTTGCGGAGCACAGGCTCCGGACGCGCAGGCTCAGCGGCCATGGCTCACGGGCCCCG
>NC_041222.1:105260046-105296062 GCF_002837175.3 Physeter macrocephalus | reverse complement strand
GGACGCGCAGGCTCAGTAGTTGTGGCTCACGGGCCCAGCCGCTCCGCGGCATGTGGGATCTTCCCGGACCCGGGCACGAACCCACGTCCCCTGCATCGGCAGGCGGACTCTCAACCACTGCGCCACCAGGGAAGCCCTAGTAGGTATTTCTTATATGCAGATGTATGTTGAATGAATCTATATTTTATAAATAAGTACATGTATAAAATTTTCAAAATCAACTAGTTCTCTAAGACTTTTAATTAAAAAGCAGCATTCCTTTGCTCCACCTTTTTTGCTTTCCCAAGACATCCATTTTCAAACCCTTTAACCGTTTCTTCTGTTAATTACTTCCATATGCCAGATAACTGCCATTTAGTTTTTAAGGGGTTATTTATTGCATTATTCATGTGGGAAATAGATTTGCTTTTCTCATGTCCCTGCCCTCAACACCCACACAACTATTTTCTCTTTATCCTCCCAACACATTTGTCTCTTATTTAGATTAAATGGGTATTTTGTGTTCATCCATAGTGGAGTCATATAGTGTCATGTAACTATTTCATTCTCTTCCTTGTACAAGTTCTTGTTTCCCTTGCAGGTCAGTAATTGATCCTTTTTGTTTTTTCTTAGGAACCTATTCCCAAACTGTCAGAGATGTAAAGCTCTTCTCAATGTATTTAAATAAATCAAGTAAGGTCTCAGTTCAAGTTCCCTGGAAATAGAGCTGGAGAAGGGGGTGTGGATGCATGGATCTGATTGAGTGAGCACCCCCAGGAGAAGAGTGCAGGAAGCGCTGGTCTGGGACAGGAAGTGAGCAGGGGTGTTTCCCTTTTGTCTGCTTTCAAGGGCAGAGTTACCTCTGAGTTCTTAGCACTGTGGGGCAGGGTGGGTGGAGCTTCTAATCTCCAGGGCCTGGTGGCTCTCTCTTGGCCCAGGACAGAAGAGGGGATAGATGGGTGCCCTTAGCATCCACTAGATGGAGGATGGGTGCACTAGCCTAATAAAGTGGTTTAGAGCAGGGTTCAAGTGCATCCAATGTAGGTAATCTCTCGCTGTCTCCTTCCTTCCCTCCTTACCTCCCTTCCTTCCTCCTTTCCCCTCCCTCATTTGTCCCTCCTTCTCTCCATCTCTCTGTCTTGGGGACCTTGTTCCTGGGTGCCCAGATATAAGGATCTGTAGGTTTTCTCTTGGGATGGTCAGGTTCTCTAGAGAGTAACCCCATCTCTTGCCTGAGGCATTGATAACTTTTTTCAGCCTTCTTGGACCCAACAAGGGGGGATGGTCTGATGGATCATATTTTGCAGAACAGGGACTTTCATGTATGTTTTATGTTTGTTTCACTCTTCTGCAACTATGTGTGTGACTTGAGCCCAGTCCTCTGCTAGGGCAGCACGGAGGCAATAAAGGGTTAGCAATTCCGGGAGTCAAATTGCTTCTTAAACAGACTTTGAACAAATGCTTTTGCTTTCGGTCCCTCCTCTCTATTTCTGCCTTCAAAAGTAACAGCTTCCCCGACTTGAACCATTGCAGGTTCTGTGACACAAAAAGTTTTACCTTTCTCCCTCTTCCTCCTGACTGCTGGCTTAGATTTTCACTTTCCCTGCTGTGCTTAATAAGTTGAAATGTGTCCTGCTTTCCGGCTATAAACGTTACCTTGACATCCTACCTGCTGCCGTTGTTTTCCAGTTTTCTTTGTCTTTTGGCGTTTATTCCTGTTCTTCCTCATTACTCTCATTATACTCAATTTTAGGGGATAAACTTTTGTGTGTGTGTGTGTGTGTGTGTGTGTGTGTGTGTGTGTGTGTGTGTGGTATGCGGGCCTCCCTCTGTTGTGGCCTCTCCCGTTGCGGAGCACAGGCTCCGGACGCGCAGGCCCAGCGGCCATGGCTCACGGGCCCAGCCGCTCCGCGGCATGTGGGATCCTCCCAGACCGGGGCACGAACCCGGTTCCCCTGCATCGGCAGGCGGACGCGCAACCACTGCGCCACCAGGGAAGCCCCTAGGGGATAAACTTATATTCAATCACCTTGTTAAAATAAGACACTGTTGTTTTTAACAAAATAAATTTTTAACGTGCTTGATTTCCACGTATGTTGACAAAATTGTAAAACCAATTAATAGTTATATTTTAGTTGTAGTATGAGCCTCTGCAGATTATCTTTGTTAAGCAAAGTGGAAACAAAATGCAGTAAAATACAAATGGTAACAGAGCTTTCTTTAGCAATGCGAGTCCATGAACATGAATAAACACTTCAATCTGGGAAAACAGGGGGGAAATAGCTATCGCTGGCAGTGTTGATTGTTTGTATATAAAAGGTACATTGTTCCTGTGTAAAATCGCAGTTAACCTTGTGTCTCGGAAGTCATGTTCTTTGTGAGGGTCCAGGATGAGATTTTGGATTCTCAAAATTCTCAGCGTGTGGGATTTTGTAACATAAGGTGGAGGCCGCACTCCTCCCTTCCGTAATCCATATGTCAGTAAGGTTTCGGTCTTTTATTCCCAGAATAAAAATTTCTGGGCTGCATCTTCACTGTAATATATGCCCATAATAAAAAGAAGACTCTACCCCTCCCACGAGTCACTCAGCCAGGGAAGTTCCATTTTTATGAGGAAGCAAATCCCTTGAGAGAAACCTTGATTGGGCTGGAATCTAAAAACAGAATTCCTGCTGGAGTACTGACAAGGGCATATCCCAGTGGTCCTATATTATAATAAATTGATGCTGATAGGCATTAAATTTGTTACTAATTAGCTCAAGTAATAATTACAATATTGATTTATAGGGTACTTTACATTTCTCACAATATTATCCCAACAGTTGCTAATTTTATTTTTACCAGAGTACCGAGAATGTTCACATGTGGCGGTATTCATATATAACAGGTAAGGCAACTGCTGAGTGAATTGCTAAATGTGCTGTTGACGTCCTGTGACCTGAGCCCTGAATTCTTTTAGTTGCACAGTTCTGGCTCAATTTTTATATGCTCTGCCCTCACACACACCTTACATGCTTTGTGGTAAGATTGTCTTATGAGTTTGTTTGTTTGTTTTTTTATGTTGCTTTGTAAATACTGCAGAGGTCCTTTCAAGTTGACAGAGAATCGACTCTCTGTGTCATTCATTAAATCTGTGCTTTCTTCTAGTTGGTAGTTGTTAGCAACTAAACTCCTATTTACTCTTCATGTTTCCATAAAATCTGAATTTTAGACTTCTCAGGACTTTTTTTTTGAGATGTGTGCATCTGCCTCTGTGATATTCATTCCTGGTTTTGTCTTCTGTCTCTTCTTTTTTTTTTTTTTGCCCCTTAACACCATGCTGCCTCCGAGGCTCTCTGGACTGAGAGAATTTGGTACAAGCAGTTCCAAGGGAAGCAGAAATACTCTCATTCACAAGTTTCACAAGTCTGGGTGGTGGTTGGAGGAACCAGGTCAAAAGAAACTTCTGACTTGAGCATGTGAGGTTTACTTATTATCGGAGGGGTTATCTCCCTTGATCACAAGGTCCGCAGGAGTTCTTGTGAGTCTCACTTAGTCACACCTCACAACACGTGTCTCTAGGAGTTACGGACCTGACCAGGCTGTGGAAGGAGACTCGGCTTGCGTATTTCAGGAATAGATTTTCCAGTACCCGTAGCACCAAAATGACTCCATATATATTTCCAAATAGGTCATGGTACAATTTCTAGCAATACAAAGAAATCATTCCATTCTGAAGTCACGTATCCTTTGTGGTGCTGAAAAATAAATAGGCTTTTAAGCGAGGGAAAGAGTGCCGTCATCCGCAAATGCAATATTTTCAACATGGTGCTGAGAGCAACAGTTGCAAAATAGCGTCAGGGAATTAATGTTGTTGTCCACTCTGAATCAAGCTGCCCAGGGTGGAAGGGCTCAGCTGCTTGTTTCTTAGCGAGTCTATCCTCATCTTGTCTGACTCCTGCCGGGTAATCAGTTCTCCAAAGCCTTAGTTGAAACGAGGGCAGAAATTAGCAAGGCAAGGACTTTATCCACCTGATGGTCAGTAGCTGCCTCAGGATCAATGCAGAAAGCAGGTTATTGGCCTGCTAAACTGTTCCAGGACACCTGATACTGAGAAGTGAGTAAAGTTATTGACAAGTGATGAGGATTTTCAAGGAGCTCCACAGTCGTGTCATGCGGTTGAAAGACAACAAAGAAGGGAAAACAGTGTATATACTTGTCGGGGTGGGGAGTGGCCCCCATACCTGACATCTGACACAGTTTGGGTCATTGATCCCTTTGTTTTGACCTAGGTTGATTGATAGAGTGGGAATCATAAAGTTAATCATAAAATGAACATAGAATATATTTCTACTTTTTATATGATAGTCAGTCAATGTCACCTTTGAGGTTGGTGTATATGATGAACCAAAACAAACTGTAAAGATTTTTAAAAAGTCTGTATTTTAAAAAAATCTTTTATATTGAACTACAGTTGATAAACAGTGTTGTGTTAGTTTCAGGTGTGCAGCAAAGTGATTCAGTTATACATATATATATGTATCTATTCTTTTTTCAAATTCTTTTCCCATTTAGGTTATTACCGAATATTGAGTAGAGTTCCCTGTGCTATACAGTAGGTCCTTGCTGATGATCTATTTTACGTATAGTCATGTGTATATGTTAATCCCAACCTCCCAATTTATCCCTCCTGCCACCTTTCCCCTTTGGTAACCAGACCTAGAAATAATGTCTTTTAACTTCACTTCACTGTACGGTAGAAACGAATACAACATTGTAAAACAACTATACCCCAATAAAAAAAAAAAAGAAATGCATAAACAAACAAAAATCTCAGGATATTTCCCATGTCCTAAGAAAAATAGATGCTTACTGAATACTTGTTGGATTTTTTTAAAGAATTAAGATTTTATCATTTCATCGAGGGAGTAAACATTTCAATGAGCTAATTTTGAATGGAAAAATATCCATATACTTATTTTTATTGGTTTTATTGTCTGTATTGGTTTACACTGAACATTTAAAATTAGCCTCTTGCTAATTGTAGACATTGCCCCATTATTATTATATTTTTTAACATCTTTATTGGGGTATAATTGCTTTACAATATTGTATTAGTTTCTGCTGTATAACAAAGTGAATCAGCTATACTTATACATATATTACATATATCCCCATATCTCCTCCCTCTTGCCTCTCCCTCCCATCCTCCCTATCCCACCCCTCTAGGTGGTCACAAAGCACTGAGCTGATCTCCCTGTGCTATGCAGCTGCTTCCCACTAGCTATCCATTTTACATTTGGTAGTGTATATATGTCAATGCTACTCTCTCACTTGGTATAAGATAGTATTTACCCACTCTGTTTCTTAGTTTCCTCAGATATAAAATGAAAATATTTGAGGACATGGTAGCTAAGACATTTTCTAGACTATTTTCCATTCTATGTCCATTGAGTTCATGCTAGTCCTAATGCATACATAATTTCTTCATTTCATAAATATTCTCTTCTCTCAGGATGGACTTGCTTTCTATTTATATATTCCTTGTCCCTGTACATTAGATATTTATAAGCCTGAAGACTCTGTGATGTGCACATGTTATTAGGATGTTACTTTCTTTTCTGAGGCACTACGTCTACAGTGTCTGTGCTGCTCTTGGCTTCTCTTCTACTTAGCACTTGGGTCCTTCATGATTAGGTTGAAGTGAATTTCTCCATCTGTCAGTGGCTTATTTAGGTCTCAGGACAGATGTTCCATTTTTACAATTTACTTTCCTCCCCCCATTCCATTTGTACAATTTACACCCTTATTGCAAGCACTTGGATGATACTCTTTGCATTTTCTGTTGATTTTTTATGGTGGTTTGGCCTATTATGCCTGATGGACTTCTAAAATCACTCACTTACTCCTGTGGAATTGCTTGTGTCTGTTTCTTGAAAATGTGAAAACTTATTTACCCAAGTGATGTGATCCTTTTCTTTGTGTTTTTGCTGTTCTCCTCCCAACACACAAGGCAACTTGTCTTTGCCACAGTAAGTTTGTTTCTCATTTTTTATCATCTGCTGAATTCTCAAAAAAGAGGTCTCGGTGGAATTGAGAAGCGGTGGTTTGTGTTGTTTGTTTCTTGACATTCTCTCCTTCTTTTGCATTGATTAGCACAGACCCTTGTTAGAAGGAATTTATGTGCAAGTTTTCTCTCTGAACATTTTTTAACCAAGTCAGGTATCTGTTCTCTGAGGGCACATGAAATACAGTAGGACTGTTTTAAATGCTGGAGCTGAGAAAATGGGCAGTAATTGTGCACGAACCAGCTGATATCAGATTTTACTTTACTTAAAGAACTTAAAGAAGTACTACTTGGAAGATGGCCTTTTTTAAAAAAATCATTTTAAAATTGAAGTATAGTTAATTTACAATGTTGTGTTAGCTTCGTGTGTACAGCAAAGTGATTCGGTTTATATATTTACTCAGTTTATATGTATATATTCTTTTTCAGTTTCTTTTCCCTTATAGGTTATTACAAGACAGTGACTATAGTTCCCTGTGCTATATATACTAGGTCCTTGTTGTTTATCTATTTTATATGTAGTAGTGTGCGTATGTTAATCCCAAACTCCTAATTTAAAGATGGCCTTTTTGATTTGTGTAGGTTGTGCTGCAATACCTAGAAATATCAGAGGAAAGAATGGAAACAATTTAAAGAAGGCAAGTAAAGTTAGTAAAAATTTGCTGTGGGTCTTTGAGCCCTCCTTCTGGACTACGTCCACATGTTCCATGTGACATATATCATCTTAGTCAACTCGGTAAAATAACAGGTCATATTCTTAGCCCATTTTGCATTCTGTGTTCCCTCTTTGGGTATTCTCATAGTTTTAATAATTATACTTTCTTAGTCATGAATAATGTGATCACAAGGGACCAAAAAACAACCCAAATTACCTAGAAAAATGTTACAAAACCAGAGAAAAATCTCATGGACATCAACTTCAAAAAGGTTAGCTAGATTTCAAAAGAACTGCAGCATCACTAGGTTTCAGTTTTGTCTTTCAGGCTTCTTGTTTTGCTTCTCTCTGTCCGTCTACTTCATTTCTGTCCCCCTCTGTGGTCTAAGTTTTGCAGGCTATTTGTCAGTTGTCTGTCAGAACTGCTCCAATATGCAGTATTGTTCTCAGACCAAGGCAAGAGGAAACCCTTCCTAGGGTCTGCTCCAGTTTTATCCCTCTTCTAGGCTAGGTTTTGGGTACCTGGGGTCTTGAATTCTCTGATAGTCTAGCCTCAAGCATCCTATCAGAGCCTATGAAATCCTCCTCCTCAGGCATTCTTCTGAGGGCCGTCCATGCAGTAGCCATGTACACCCTTGGGCCCTGGCATGGGCTATGGACAGAGGTCTGCAGGCAGTGGATGGACCTTGGACATGTGAGGCCATGGCTTTATGGATAAAGCTCAGTGCAGAAAGAGAAGGGAGGTAGGCCATGATGCAGAGCCACTAGCCAGTTCTCCCTGTGTCTCTACATCCTTGCTGAAAATTTTGAGGATCCTGAGAATTCTATACGTAATTCTGTCATCGTAATGATGTATTTATCTACAAAGGAGGCTAGCGCACGTTCTTCTAAACAATGTCTTAGCTTGATTTTATTACATTTAAATACTTAGATCCATGATGTATAGGATTCCATTTGCATTTTTGCCCTGGATCCCAGAAGTGTTATAGCGGCAGCATGCCAATGTGAATATCTACAAAATATTCCCCAGTAACCAACTGACTTAGTCTTTCTGTCACATTTCAAATTCTCTTGGGACGGAAATTAATTTTTCTAACTTGAGTGACATGTTCATGCCTTCAGGTTTCACAGGTATGTCTGACTCAAGTTGTTTAAAGTTAAATCTATTATCTTCCACTCCTAATAGGCTAATTCATACAAGACATCCTTACTGAGAACATTCTGAGCCAGGAACTTTGATAGTCACCTGGAGCAAGATGATGAGTAGAACCATACATGGTCCTTGTTTGGATGCAGTGGAAGAGACAGGGTCCATGTTTGGATGGGGAGCCCCATCAGCTACTCTGTTGTCAATTCCCAGATCTTCAATTTATTCATGATTTGGCACCTTTCACCTTACCCATAGCCAAACAGGTATCAAGCCTGGTTGATCTTTACCTCTTAATTGTTTTTCTATTTGTCAACTTTACTTATCCCTACTGTTATTATCTTCATTTCATCTTAGTTACCTTCTCTCACCTGGACTGTTACTTGAGCTTTTATCTCGTTTTTCTGTCTTCAGTATCGTGTTTCTCCATTACATTAAAAAAAAAAACTGTCACCTTTTTTACTTGTTTATAATCCATCAATCCTTGCATGCCGGCTCCTGTTTCCTTACCGCCCTCACTCGCCCATCCCCTTCCAAGACAAATACTAACTCCATATGGAATGAAGTCTAATCTACCAGGGAGAGAGGACTTTCCAAGAAGAGTTTCCTACTTACCTTCTTCCTATCTTGGTCCCCACTCTGTCAGTTAGAATAATAAATTTCAATAGTACCAGCCTCTTCTTTCTATTCCTTTGCTCGAGATGTTTTCTCTGCCTGGAACACTCTTTCTCAACAAAATTAGACTTCTTCCAATCTCTCCTATCCCTTACCCCAAACATACACAGAACTGTGGTTGGGTTCCTTTTAGATGTGCTTTTATTGGAAGCACTCATGCATGTGACTATCAGAGCGTCTACCTAAAGTAGTAAATCGCACACAAACACACAGACATTCTCTCTCTCTGTCTCCTGAAGGTAATCATTCCACCAGATTTTACTCAAGGGAAGCATTATTTTTTATCATAAAACAGATCATCAATAAATATATTAACTAAACCAAAAATGTTTGGTGACTTGTGGTTTCTCTGATTTAACCTGTCAGAGTTCTCTTTCTTTCTTGTTTTTTTAACGATTGATCTTTTTGTTCTTGTTCATCTTGTAGCCCCTCTTGTAAGCTTTTCCAGAGAAAACACTTATGTCTATAAGACAAATTCTAAAGTAAATACTGTTGCTTTGAATTCGAGCAGAATTAAAAAGTTGAGAGATTTTCACCTAGATCCTTGCACTTACACTGAGTAAACTGAAGCTATTCATCCCTGACACACAGTGATATAAAAACTCTTCATTTTCAAATGTCTTTAGCCTGCAAATAGGGATTTTTATTTTAAGTATCTAAAGGTGACCTGTATTCTAAGTTTATACCATCACAGGAATAAAGGAATAAAGGAATAGCCTAGTGAAATAGTCTGTAGGTAGTCTGTGTAGATGATTACTGAGTGGAATTCCAATACCTTGAATCCCATGGTGTATACCTTATGACACATCAGGAACCCAGCTACACTGGGCAGGATGTAGAAATGATTTTGGCATATCTAAGATCCAAAAGTTCCTTAGGTATGTCTTGTGTTACTTATATGAATTAAGTAAATAACAGCCTGATTTATCCATTCAACTTGGCCGTTTCAATCCAAGTGGATAGATCACACATCTTTCAGTACCAAAGAGTTTCTAATTCTCCTTTGATTTTTTAATTTTCTTTGGTCAATGGGATTCTTGGAAGTGTGTTATTTAGTTTTCAAATGCTTGGATATTTTCTATGTTTCTGTTATTAATTTCTAATTTAATTCTGTTGTTAAGAGAACATATATTGTATAATTATATATATATGTGTATATGTTTTTGGCTGCGTTGGATCTTCGTTGCTGCGCGTGGGATTTCTCTAGTTGCGGCGAGCAGGGGCTACTCTTTGGTGCAGTGCATGGGCTTCTCATTGCGGTGGCTTCTCTTGTTGCAGAGCAGGGGCTCTAGGCACACGGCCTTCAGTAGTTGTGGCACGTGGGCTCAGTAGTTTTGGCTCGTGGGCTCTAGAGCACAGGCGGAGTAGTTGTGGTGCACGGCTTAGTTGCTCTGCAGCATGTGGGATCTCCCTGGACCAGGGCTCGAACCCGTGTCCCCTGCATTGGCAAGCGGATTCTTAACCACTGTGCCACCAGGGAAGTCCAGTATAATTATAATTTTATTGAGAATTATTTTCTAGCCCAGAATATGTTCTATTAGTATAGAATGTGTTAGGTACTAGGAATACCAAAATAAATGAAATAGAAATCATTAAGCAAGTCACATTATTTTTTGTCTAATAGACATGCTTACAAATTATAATACAGTGATAAAAATATAAAAAATATATGTACGAGAGTCTATGGAAGATTACTGTAGTTTAGCCAAGGAGCAGGTTATGATTTAGAACCCTTACTTTGTTGGCACAAAAACAAAGGATAGTACACAGGCAAAATGCATTATATTTATGGCAACCTTGGGAGTTATTGTTTCTCTCTTATGTAGAAAGATTTAGGAATTAGTGGAGTCAGGTCGTAGGCTCAGGGTATAATTTTCAGAGCTTGACAAAGAGATGGTGTCATTAAATCTGGGCCAACAGAATAAAATAATAAATCTTCATTGGCCTCTCCAGCAATTTGAAGACTTTAATTGAAAATTCATGTAGTTGAAAATTTTAACTACATTTTATTGTATTCTATCATTAGACCAAGTCTCCTTGGACGCAGCGCTCCCTTGTTGAATTCTGATACACATAATCTAAATGAGAGGCAACTAGTCCAATCTATGAAGGACTGCATTTGTGAAAGTTTGTTTCTAAATCTTGAAGTGTGCACCAATTCACAGCAGCAGATGCCTGTGTGCAACTGATATCTCCCTAAACAGCAGTGTGTAGACAAAGCACCAGTGGGCTCTGGAGAATAATAATATCGTTTTCTCTTTATTGAGCACTTATCTCTGAGGAACTAAAGTGATTTACAAGAATTATCTCATTACTTCATATAATACTCTTATGAAGCAAGTAGATGTTATCTTTGTTTTTTAATAGAATTCTCCAGGTACAACCTGGAAAATTTGATTAGATAGGTGAGCTGGATTCATAACATCCTAATCTAAGAAAAACTGTCTTGCAGACATTGAAAGCATTATTAACATTCAAAAAACAATTTTATAAATCCTAAAGTTTTTAGAGTACATGCCAGCTCAAGGAGCTGGCCATATTTACAGGTGGTTTTGACAAGGTGCATTTTTAAGGACTCAGATTTTATATTAAACATTTTATTTTTATATTTATATTATATATATTCCATAAGGTGTTATGGAAAAACCCGAGCGAACTTTTTGGCCAACCCAATAGATTCTCTCTTAAATCCAACAAATATATTTTGAAAATCTGCTATATAAGAGAAAGAAAATCAAAGCATGATATCTTTTCCAGAGAGGTTTTTATCTTATTGGTATGATAAATTTGAAAAAGAGACACTTAAAAGGATATCATATATACACATGCTGTATAGATATCTCTGTCTCTGTTCCTATCCAAAAAAACTAATATGGCATAGACAAAGAAAGTCATCTCTCAGGAATAAGTAGGAGACTATAAGCAGATCATTTTAAGGAAAGGTTGATTGTAAATACAGTTTTTCATTGCACTCTAAATGAAATGCAGTGCCTCACTGTGGCCTTCAAAGCTCTACCTGGACTGCCTTGAATGCCTAGTCAGTCTCATTAAATAGAGAACTCTTCCATATTTGGTCTGCTTTCAAACTTCGGATTCTCTGCCACATCCTCGGTTTCAGCTGATGGCCTTGTACCTTATTTCACTGAGAAAATAGAAGCAATCAGTAGAGCATTTCCGTAAGCCATTGCTCATATTTACAGGTGTATCCTCACCTGTTCTCACGCACGCTGGCTCCTCTATCCAGATACAGATGAACTGTCTGTGATGCCATCACTCGTGTACTAGATCCTGTCCCCTGTCACCTACTCAAGTCTCCTGGTGCATCTAATCTTCCTTCTCCACTGAATCAGTAGTCAAGCGTGCTCTTACTTCTTCCATTTAAAAAAGTATTCTTGATGTTACTGACTTATCTCTCCTCTCGCTTTTATAACAAAAAACTTCCAAGGAGTTGACTGTACTAGCTGTCACTAATGATCTTCTAGCCTCCAATTCTCCCATCAGACCACTCCATGCAAATTTATGTTGTTCAGGTAAGCGGCGATTTACAGACTTATTAGATCTAGGGGTCACGCCTCAGTCCTCTTCTCCATTGACCTGTAAGTAATGTTAGACCCAGTTGATAACTCCCTCCTTTTTAAAAAACCTTATTCACTGTTTTTTCTCCCCTGGTTTTCCTCTATTTCACTAGCTATCTGGCCTCTGTCTTCTTTGCAATTTCCTCTGGATCTTTCAAATTACTTAGCGTGGTGTGGAGGGGTTGGCAGTTCATTTTCTATTACATATTACATTCAAACATATCGAAACTGTTCACTGTTTCTATTAACAAACAAAACTTGCTTTGTTTTGATACTGCGGCTGCAGATTCGTTTCAGTGAAAATTTCCTCTGATCTCAGCTATTAAGAGCTTAGAGGAGACCTAGTCAGACAGTGACCCTCCTAACTGGATTTAGTCACCACCGGCTTGAACTCACTGCGTGCCCCTCACCTTTTGCTTTAATACAGTTCACTTTGGAATTGTCATGTTGGGATGCGCAGGCGTCCAGCTTGGATGCTAAACCAGCTCCCAGGGTAACTCCTAGAGTGACTCAAAGAATAGCCCCTGCTCTAGTAATCGCCCAGCACCGTCCTCACACATCCTGCCTGGAAACGTCTGCAGCAGACGTGTGCGGAGGCCCTAGTGATGGGAGCCGTCACCTGGGCAGCGGTCGGCTGGCACCTCTGAGTAGCTGCAGAAAGGCCGTAAGCAAAGCCGTCTTTCTGAGAACCTGAAGTTGAGTGAGGACAGTCTGAAGAGAAAAGCCATTTAATCCTGGGACCCTACAGTTTGAGAGAGAGATCAGAACTCCAAATATTGCTTTGGGGGCCATCAGCATATAAAAATAATCTTTGATGTTTTCAGTGAAGATGAGCTGCCCTAGAAAAAAGACCTCTGAGTTTTGGGGAGTGCAGGGAAGCAGATGGCAGCCTGGGTGGGCTAGTCCGTGGACAAGTGTTTGAAGCGCCTTCTCATGCTGCACTTGAACCTACGCTGATGACACAGAACACCATTTCTGCCCTACACTTGCAGGTCTTTTTTGAAAATCAGGCAAACCTCCCCCTTAAACTTGAGGAGTTGAAGTTCAAATTGATATTCTTTCAGGGACACTTAGGAATAGTTCTGAATCTTTAAAAGGCCACAGATTCATTGAGGTTTTAGTAAAAGCTATGGATCTTTCCCTAGAAAAATGAAAATGAGTGTATAGGAACAAGACATAATTCTGAAACAAATAGTCAGAGGCCTCGTGGGTACTAGTTATTTTTCACGGTGAACGACAAGTTTGGTCATCTTATATATTCAGTTGGAGATTTTTGCTGCTGCTTCCTTAAATTCTCTTGAGATTTTGTTGTTTTGGTAAAACACTGTTCACTCAGAGTCAGGGTTGCTAAGTTCTCTTTTCTAATTTCATCACTGCCTTTTGTGATTCTGCCCTATGTTATATTTTGGGGGTAACAGGAGAACGTCTTAGGTTGGAGCAATGTTCTCATAAACCGGAAAAGTCCACAAATTCTGCAGTATAATGGAAACATTCTGCCTTTCCTTGTGCATGTAAGTGAGATAGAGAGTGTATTTTAATATTTTAAGAGTATTTTAAAGTATTGCCTCTTAAAACTTCAGGAAGATTTGACATGTGAGTAAACAACACTATTTGATAGAAAGCCTTTAATAGAATTTCTAAAAGAATTTAAAGTAACAAATTGGCTTTATTCCTCTTTTTCCGAATAAGAACGAGAGCCAAATGTATTTCAGCCTCTTTCCAGGTAAGATGTGAAATGACATGGAAAGTATGTTCAGAATGAAAATCTATTTCAGAAGGCAACAGCCGTGAGGAGAGAGGCAGAGGGGAAGATGAGGTCAAGACCAATGCCAAGATTCAAGTCAGTGCAGGTAAACTGAGAACTTGATCTGAGCATCTAATCTTGAAAGGATGCAATATTTGAGACGGCTCTTTTGATCTCAGGCAGTGATATAAAACACTTTCAGCAGACCCAACTGAGGTCAAAGTTGAATTTCCTTGTTGAAGAGGGGGACAAATATTGCTGCCATTAAATCTATTAAAGAATATTAAAAGTTAGCCATATTTAAAGATAGATATTAAATACAAGGGTAATATATAGAATCACACAGAAATTAGTATCATGGTGTAATTGCAAATGTCATCACTTTGGCTCGGGATCTTGATACAGGATGTTGGCCATACTTAGTGACAAATTTGATAGAGTGAAAGTAAAAAGATACCCGTAAACAAATGAAGTCAAAATATGACACCATCTTTCTAGAAATTGAATATGTAGATGGGGTGACTTCTCTGTAAATCTGTGAAAGCTTTCCATATTTGTACCTTTGTTTTCTCTCTCTCCCCTTCTCTGTATATCTCTCTGTCGCTTTGTCTCTGTATGTATGTATATATATGTGTATGTGTATATATGTAAATCCTATGATTAATCAAGAGTTACTCCTATATTTTTGCTTGAATATATCCATATCTGTATCAGTCATTGGCCACAATTTATATGCTGTTTGAAAAAGAGATATCTCTCTTTTCCACCCCATTCTTATCTAATAATATCTACCTCTAACTCAGTTTGAATATTACTGCAATTGTGAAGCCATTTGGACACTTGACATTATTTCTCTGAGTAACAATAACTTTTGTATCAGTTAAGGTATTCTTGGCTATGAGAAACAGAAGCCCAGTTTGAAGTTGCTCAAACAGTAAATCTATTATCTAACTCTTTATATGAAGTATAGAGTCAGGATGGTTCCAGGGTTTGCCGTTCAGAAGCTGAGCATCTTGAAGGATCTAGATTCTTTCCATATTTCCACTTGGAAAACCCCAGTGTGGGGATGTTATCTCCTCAGATTTCAAGAAGACTATAGCATCTCCAAGCATCATTTAGAGACTAAACAATACCCAGAAAATTATGTGCATTCAGGTGCATTTATTTGGAAAATAGAAATTGAAGCTTCTCAAGTTTCTAACCAGAATGGAGTTAATGTCCAAACCTAATCAAACTCTTGTAAGGAAAGTAACACCACTGAACAGCTTATTACCACCTGAAGTTGGAGATGGGTCCCATCCCTTGGACATTCTCCATGTAAAATACGATTATGTGAACAAGGCTTTGCCAAGGAGGAAGAAGCGTGTGTGTGTGTGTGTGTGTGTTTGCACTGTTTTTTTGAGTTTGTTAATTGTATGCTATCGTACTTTATTGCTACTGCTTTTAAGTCATACCTCTCTCTACCTTCTGTTCCATGACCTGTCCTGCCTAGACACCTGTATCTACCTGCTTGAGGGCAAATGTCAATTCTGGTTTCTTTGTATCTCCCCAAAGCTCAGTGACTATCACATAGTAGGTTTAGGATGAAACACTTGTCTGTCGGATCAGCAGTGTCAATCTCTAGGATTACTGGTGTATGGGATAGTAATATTTGAAACTTCGCTTCTTGAGACAGATAAGGGAAAGCATATGAGATAAACTTGCATAATTTTGACCATACATAGTAAACTGTGCCATTGGACTAGGAAATAAACTTTATTAATGCAATCTTTAGTTCTGCAAAATATTGATTAAGTTTCAGTAGACATGCCTGGAGATTTCAGCCCTCGTTAAGTGGCAAGAGATTGGAAATCAGAAGTCACTTCAAACCTTAGTGCAAAAAAGGGATTTTAAAGCTGGAAAATGTTTCATCTAGAAGATAGAATAGGGCCCTTAAATTTTTAAAAATAGTACAGATTTTAGCTGAAGAAAGTTGTAACAGTTGAGAGTTTGGGCCTCATTAAAAGAGGTTGTATTTTTATTATTTTTTTTCATGGGATATTCATGTCTTTTTATTACTTGATATTGCCAAACTGTTTTCCAAAGTGAGTTTTTAACAATTAAGACTCCCACCCACAGTGTCTGAGACTTCCTGTGCTTGCCAACACATGGTCCTATCAGACTTGAAAAATGTTTTGCAGTGGACTTTGGGAGCAACTGTAGACTTGGGGTTTGCTTTCTGCGTCTAGTTTGTTTCTGGTTTTATGTTTATCCTAGTTTAGTATTTAGAGCTTATTATCATTGGAAGATTTGTTTATTGGTTTGGTTTCTCTCTTTTTATATATATATATATATATATATATATATATATATATATATGTTTTTCCTTTCTCTCTTTTGGTGAGTGTGTATGTGTTTGCTTCTTTGTGTGATTGTGTCTGCATAGTTTTGTGTTTACAATTTGTACTAGGGTTCTGTCTGTCCACTTTTTTTTTTTGTAGTATAGTTGTTAGTGCTTGTTATCATTGCTGGATTTGTTCTTTGGTTTGGTTGCTCTCTTCCTTCTTTCGTTTTTTTAATTACTTTTTTATTTTTAATATTTTTTATTTTAATAACTTTTTAATTTTATTTTATTTTGTTTAGTTATTTGTTTTTTTTCTTTCCCTTTCCTTCTGAGCTGTGTGCCTGACAGGGTCTTGGTGCACTGGCCAGGTGTCAGGCCTGAGCCTCTGAGGTGGGATAGCTGAGTTCAGGACATTGCTCCATCAGAGACCTCCCAGCCCCATGTAATATCAAATGGAGAAAGCTCTCCCAGAGATATTCATCTCAACACTAAGACCCAGCTCTCCTCAACAGCAAGCAAGCTACAGTGCTGGACGCCGTATGCCAAACAACTAGCAAGACAGGAACACAACACCACCCATTAGCAGAGAGGCTGCCTAAAATCGTAATAAGGTCACAGACACCCCAAAACTCACTACAAGATGTGGACCTGCCCATCAGAAAGAGAAGATCCAGCCTCATCCACCAGAACACAGGCACTAGTCCCCTCCCTGAGGAAGCCTACACAACCCACTGAACCAACCTTAGCCACTGGGGACAGACACCAAAAACTACAGGAACAATGAACCTGCAGCCTGTGAAAAGGAGACCTCAAGCACACTAAGTTAAGCAAAATGAGAAGACAGAGAAAGACACAGGAGATGAAGGAGCAAGGTAAAAACTCACCAGACCAAACAAATGAAGAGGAAATAGGCAGTCTACCCGAAAAAAAGATAAAATAGTGGAAATAACTACCACAGAGCAGAATAAAGAAAAAAGAATGAAAAGAATTGAGAACAGTCTCAGAGACCTCTGGGACAACACTAAACCCACCAACATTCGAATTATAGGGTTCCCAGAAGAAAAAGAGGGAAAAAGGGGTAAAAACTCACCAGACCAAACAAATGAAGAGGAAATAGGCAGTCTACCCGAAAAAGTATTCAGAGTAATGATAGTGTGAGAAAATATTTGAAGAGATTATAGTTGAAAACTTCTCTAATATGGGAAGGGAAATAGTCAGTCGAGGAAGCACAGAGAGTCCCATACAGGATAAATCCGAGGTGAAACACATCAAGACCCATATTAATCAAACTATCAAAAATTAAATACAAAGAGAAAATATTAAAAGCAGCAGGGAAAAAGCAACAAATAACCTACAAGAGAATCCCCAAAGGTTAACAGCTGATCTTTCAGCAGAAACTCTGCCAGGCAGAAGGAAGTGGCAGAACATATTTAAAGTGATGAAAGGCAAAAACCTACAACCAAGATTTCACTATGCAGCAAGGATCTCATTCAGATTCAACAGAGAAATTAAAACCTTTACAGCCAAGCAAAAGTTGAGAGAATTCAGCACTTCCAAACCAGCTCTACAACAAATGCTAAAGGAACTTCTCTATGCAGGAAATCAAGAGAAGGATAAGACCTACAATAACAAACCCAAAACAATTAAGAAAATGGTAATAGGAACATACATATCGATAACTACCTTAAATGTAAATGGATTAAATGATCCAACCAGAAGACACAGACTGGCTGAATGGATTCAAAAACAAGACCCATATATATGCTGTCTACAAGAGACCCACTTCAGACCTAGGGACACATACAGACTGAAAGTGGGGGGATGGAAAAAGATAAAGCCGGAGTAGCAATTCTCATATCAGACAAAATAGACTTTAAAATAAAGACTATTGCAAGATACAAAGAAGGACACTACATAATGATCAAGGGATAAATCCAAGAAGAAAATATAACAATTGTAAATATTTATGTACCCGACATAGGAGCAACTCAATACATAAGGCAAATGCTAATAGCCATAAAAGGGGAAATTGACAGTAACACAAAATAGTAGGGTACTTTAGCACCCCACTTAACCAAAGGACAGATCAACCAAAATGAAAATAAATAAACACAAGCTTTAAATGATACATTAATCTACATGGACTTAATTGATATTTATAGATCATTCCATCCCAAAACAACAGAATACATATGATAATCTCAATAGATGCAGAAAAAGCTTTCAACATAATTCACCACCTATTTATGATAAAGACCCTCCAGAATGTAGGCATAGAGGTAACTTTCCTCAACATAATAAAGGCCATATATGAGAAACCTACAGCCAAAATCATTCTCAATGTTGAAAAACTGAAACTATTTCTACTAAGATCAGGAACAAGACAAGGTTGCCCACTCTCACCACTGTTATTCAACATAATTTTGGAGCTTTTAGTGACAGCAATCAGAGAAGAAAAGAGATAAAAATTATCCAAATCAGAAAAGAGGAAGTAAAACTGTCACTGTCTGCAGATGACATGATACAGTACACAGAGAATCCTAAAGATGCTACCAGAAAACTACTAGAGCTAATCAATGAATTTGGTAAAGTAGGAGGACACAAAATTAATGCACAGAAATCTCCTGCATTCCTACACACTAATGATGAAAAATCTGAAAGAGAAATTAAGGAAATACTCCCATTTAGCAATGCAACAAAAAAGAATAAAATACCTAGGATAAACCTACCTAAGGAGACAGAAGACCTGTATGCAGAAAAGTATAAGACGCTGATGAAAGAAATTAAAGATGATACAAACAGATGGAGAGATATACCATGTTCTTGGATTGGAAGAATCAACATTGTGAAAATGACTACTACCTAAACTAATCTCCAGATTCAGTGCAACCCCTGTGAAACTACCAATGTCATTTTTCACAGAACTAGAACAAAAATTTTCACAATTTGTATGGAAACACAAAAGACCCCAAATAGCCAAAGCAATTTTGAGAAAGAAAAACAGAGCTGGAGGAATCAGGCTCCCGGACTGCAGACTATACTACAAAGCTTCAGTAATCAAGACTCTATGGTACTGCCACAAAAACAGAAATGTAGATCAATGGTACAGGATAGAAAGCCCAGAGATAAACCCATGTACATATGATCACCTTATCTTTGATAAAGGAGGCAAGAATGTACAATGGAGAATAGACAGCCTCTTCAATAAGTGGTGCTGGGAAAACTAGACAGCTACATATAAAAGAATGAAATTAGAACACTCCCAAATACCATACATAAAAATAAACTCACAATGGATTAAAGACCTAACTGTAAGGCCAGAGACTATAAAACTCTTAGAGGAAAACATAGGCCGAACACTCTCTGACATAAATCACAGCAAGATCCTTTTTGACCCACCTCCTAGAGAAATGGAAATAAAAACAGAAATAAACAAATGGAACCTAATGAAACTTAAAAGCTTTTGCACAGCAAAGGAAACCATAAGCAAGACGAAAAGACAACCCTCAGAATGGGAGAAAATATTTGCAGATGAAGCAACTGACAAAGGATTAAACTCCAGAATTTACAAGCATCTCATGCAGCTCAATATCAAAAAAACAACCCAATCCAAAAATGGGCAGAAGGCCTAAATAGATGTTTCTCCAGGGAAGATATACAGATTGCCAACAACACATGAAAGGATGCTCAACATCAGTAGTCATTAGAGAAATGCAAATGAAAACTACAATGAGGTATCACATCACACTGATCAGAATGGCCATCATCAAAAAATCCACAAACAATAAATGCTGGAGAGGGTGTGGAGAAAAGGGAACCCTCTTGCACTGTTGGTGGGAATGTAAATTGATACAGCCACTATGGAGAACGGTATGGAGGTTCCGTAAAAATCTAAAAATAGAACTACCATGTGACCCCGCAATCCCACCACTGAGCATATACCCAGAGAAAACCATAATTCAAAAAGAGTCATGTACCACAATGTTCATTGCAGCTGTATTTACAATAGCCAGGACATGGAAGCAACCTAAGTGTCCTTTGACGAATGGATAAAGAAGATGTGGCAAATATATACAATGGAATATTACTCAGCCATAAAAAGAAACAAAACTGAGTTATTTGTAGTGAGGTGGATGGACCTAGAGTATGTCATACAGAGTGAAGTAAGTCAGAAAGAGAACAAAATCATATGGTAACACATTTATATGGAATCTTAAAAAAAAATGGTTCTGAAGAACATAGCGGCAGGACAGGAAGAAAGACTCAGATGTAGAGAATGGACTTGAGGACATGGTGAGGGGGAAGGGTAAGCTGGGACGAAGTGAGAGTGGCATTGACATATGTACGCTACCAAATGTAAAATAAATAGCTAGTGGGAAGCAGCCACATAGCACAGGGAGATCAGCTCGGTTCTTTGTGTCTACCTAAAGGGGTGGGATAGGGAGGCTGGGAGGGAGATGCAAGAGGGAGGAGATATGGGGATATATGTATATGTATAGCTGATTCACTTTGTTATAAAGCAGAAACTAACACACCATTGTGAAGCAATTATTTTCCAATAAAGACGTTAAAAATTTAAAATTAAATTAAAAAAGAAACAAAGCCAATCAAATAAGTTGGTTCACAGAATAATTATTAGAGAGAAATGCTACAAATTATAGAGCACATTATATTGTTGCTGTCGTGTAATATAATCTCTGTTATATTATTGGTTCTTCATGGCAAGTACATTTAGTTACATTAGTTAGAGAGATGTTAATTACACAGCTGAAGTGTTAACATTTTCTGATATTTAAACATTTTAAGTTATAAAGAATCTTCAAATTTGTTATTGTTTTGAATACCTACTGTACATTATTATAGTATTTCTCAAAGTGTGTAGCAAGACGTTAGAATCAGTTGCACTGATGTTAAAATTGCACAGTCCTGGAGTTCGTGTTCCAAAGCGGCAGCCAGGAGGTAAGGAGAGTCTGGGAAGTGATACCCACCAGCATTCCTGTCCTTCCCCAATCAGTAGAAGTTGATCAGAGTCTGGGCCAGAAATTCAGGCAGTGCTTCACTGGGACCCCTGCTGCAGCAGGGGGAGTGAGAACAAAGCAGGTTCCCTTGCTGGCTGGCTCCCTGAGGTGGGGGAGAGCTGGTTGGTTCCTTAGATGGGCTAAGGGTAGGGGCAGATCCAGGGGTCGGCAGGAGGGGTGGCCTAACCCTCTGGTGGGGTGTGTGCAGGGGGCATGCGAAGTGCCCTGCTTTTCCTCCCGACCCCCTGTTTCTGCTCCTGCCTCTTCAGAAGTGACAGTTGGTCTTTTTGGTCTTTTTGTATCTTTTTGTCCATAATTTGTCCCAACTGAGCGTGAACGCAGTTATTTTTAGTCCCGGAAGTTTCTTTGTATTTTGTTGCTTGAGGAGAGGTGTGTCCAGGTGCAAGCCCTGCAGGAAGGGTCCCAGGTCCCAGCCTGTCTCAGTAGCTCCATTTGTGATGAGACTTATATCCCCTACCCCCAACCCCTTCGTGTGATACTAATGGACACTAAAGTTTGGAAACTATAGATTTAGACACAACTCAGAGCTTTTATTAGCTTGAGAAAAAACAGTTTGCTTTCCTCTTAAATCAAAATGATAAATTTTGTAAATGAGGGGTAAAATGGTTTCAATTTTTATTTTAACTGCAATTTTAGAAAAACACATGCTGGAAATGTAAAGAATATAAAGAACGGATCTTAGTACCTTGTAGGAATCTAGATGGTCATTCCAATCAAAAATAGTCTTGCTTTTTTATTCCCATTGCAAAGATGGAAAAACAGAGTGCTCAGAGTGTAGCTGGAACATTGGCACCCCATATATATTTATAGAATAAAAGTCTCCATATCAATGCAGTGATTAATAGTGATGCCACTGAGCTGAGTCATGCAGTTTTTAAATTATACTTGCCTATCACCAATTTCTCATTTGAATCTAATAGAACTTCCTTATTTTGAAATTTTGGAGTTGTCTATTTTTCATTGTGTGTGTTTCCCTACATTTGATTAAAGGTAACATAGATGAATATAGGTAACTTCCATAATATTAACAGTTATCCCTTGTTCTGATCAAATTGCCGGGCATTGTACTTAAAAATGTATCTGAAATTCTCAATTAATTCTCAGATAATAGAGAACCCCATTTTACAACCGTGGCCATTCAGGCTCGAAGTGTCTAAGTACCTTCCAAAAATACTTAGGTAGCCTACGGGAGAGGAGGTGGAGGATGGAAGTGCCTAACACAAAGCCCCTGCTCTTAGCTACTAGGCAACACGCCTCTACCAGCTTTCATGGTGAAACGAGGAAGAGGCTAGCCCAAAATAAGATGCCTACGTGGACAGGTATCCCCCCCATGTCCTCCTGCCCGTTTGACAGTTCTGATGTCAATTCATTCATTTCTATATTCATTCAGCTAATGTTCTATCAGCGGGGGATACAGCAGTCAAGAAAAAAAGTCTCTTTTTGCAGACTCTACATTCTAGAGGAAAAGACAGGAAAAATAGGGAAACAAGTAAGTGTGTCATAAGACAAGAGGTGGTATGTGCTACAGAGAATGTAATGGAATAAAAAGTGGTGGTGAGAGGTACTACTTGATACTCGTTGGTTAGGGAAACTTTTTTTTTTAGTAATGAGGGAGTGAGTCACACATATCTATGGAGAAAGAGCTCTCTAGGTAGAGAGGGGACAGTTCAGAGCTGCAACACCTTGAGGAAAGAGTGTTCCGGAAACAGCAGGGAGGCTGGTTTGGCTGGAGCAGAGGTGGGAGTGGTGGCCAAGGAGGCCAAATATAGCAGAGGGAATCAGGACTTGAGGACTTCATAGGCCCAAGTATGGACTGAGGTTTTCCTTGTGTGTGGGATGGGAAGCTGAGAGTTTTTTAAACAGAAGAGTGGAAACCAGTCTGACTTATCTTAGAGAAAGATCTTTCTGGATTGTGAATTAATCTGGAGAGTGGATTGAGTTTGCTAAGACTGGACATTAGGGCAGCTCATGCAATAGACCAGGTAAGACATGACTTCATCAAGTGGTTCGTCATAGGTGGTTTGACCAACGTGCCGGGAGTTCATTTGGTGAAAAGCGCAAGGGCTCTGAGTGTATTTTGAAGGTTCAGATGACAGGACTAGATTTGGGATGTAAGAGAAAAAGAGACAGATTAAGAGAAAAAGAGACAGATTAAGGAAAAGCATCGAGTTGTTGCCATGCGTTACTGAACAGTGTTTACCGAGATGTGGAGCCTTGTGAGTTGGGGGTGGGGAGAGCTGGTCTATTTTAGACACGTTAAATTCGACGTCTGCATCCCCTAGATCTGAGGTCTGCAAATTCCTGTCCACCAGGCAGATCTGCTTCACTCGTTGTCTTTGTAGACCCACAAACTGAGGATGGTTTTCACATTTTTAAATAGTTGAAAAGTAACTATCAATAAATACTATTTTGTGATATGTGAAGGTTACATGAAATTCACATTTCGCTGTCCATAAATAAAGTTGGTAACATAGTCACACTTACTTGTCTATGGCTGTTTGCCTGCTACACCAGCAGAGTGGAGTAATTGCAATAAAGACCACACACCCCACAACGCTGAAAATATTTATCATCTGGTCTTTGACACAAAAAGCTGCCCACCCATGACCCTGATGGTCCACTCCTACAACGTGCTAGCTTGAACTGTAGGAAAGTTCAGCAGCCGCTCCTGCATCATCCCCCATCAAGAAAGTCATGATTTTTGGTCACTTCCTTAAAGACCTTAGTCATGAAAAGACTGAGCATACCTGTGAGTTTTAATGGGAACATCAGTGCCTTCAACAAAAGTAGATTACTTATGGTGAATATAAACTTCTCTTAGGACAAGGAAATAATTCATATAAGGATCTTCTGAATTCCCTAAAGTGCATTATGTAAGGTCTGGCTTATTTGGCCCAGAGAACAGCTGTCCTGGCCAGGAAGGACCACTTTTTCTCATAGTGTCTGACACAACTGCTGTGCTCTCCATCTCTTGAGATGATGTTGCATCACCGGAAGTGGATTTTCTACCATTTTGGGATTTGCTAAGCCCAAAGGAGAAATTCTTTTTTATTGAATAGTAGTTTTTCCTCCCTCTAACTCCTAACTAGGGTAAGTGAATTGAACCCCATTTATTTTTAGAAACCAATGCAATAATATTGGTATTATTTAAAAAAAAAAAAAGACTTCTATTGCCCCAAACTAAGTATAGTTGATAATTTGGAAGACTTCAAAATGGTCTTTATTTTCTGAGAGCTGAGTGTTCAAGGACACAGGAATATGCTGCAAAGTCTAATCTCCTCTGAATTTATTCCATATTATTTTTAGGTATTCACTAATTGCACATATACAGAACTGCTTTATATATATATATGTGTGTGTGTGTGTGTGTGTGTGTATATATATATACACACATACATACACACACATGAAAAACTGAAAATATATTCAATATGTGAAAAGACAGTTTCTTTAAAACCTTTTATATCTAGTGGAGCTATTTTTTCCCCTTTCTATAAAAAAGAGACATAGAGAAGGAGAAATGATCAAATCCCCAGCAGCATGGTAATACCTGCTGGGCTGCTCCGACAGTGGCAAGACTCCTATAAAGCTTCCTTAGTGTGTGAGATCTAGCCTTCATAAAAATGAGTCAGGGCTTGCTCTGTGACCGGTAAAGCCTTCCATTTCGTGAGTTATTTTTAACTGTAAAAAATATCAATTTCTGTGAATTTTGTGCTACTGAACCTGCTTCCTGGTACTTAATCGTGTAAGATCTTTTGAAAGGATATAATATACTCTTTGCCTTTTGAATATTTGATATTCAGATATTGAAATCACACAACATGCATAAGAAAAATACACAACATGCATCAGCAAATCATTTGATTCCATTTTCACCTCGGCAGTGTTACATGAGATTGGACAAAATTAAATGCGTATATGCACGCCAGTGGCTATAAGCTGTGAAGTACAAGGAAGGGACCTTGAAATCTCAATGATTTAGAGTGTAGGGTGATGTTGTCCTCATCATTATACATAAAGTATTGCTCACATCATTACTATCACCATCCTCATCAGAAACATCAGCATTACTCTAGTATTCGTTAATCCACCATATGGACCTGAAACTTCGTTAGTTATCATCCAGATGAATACTTTCATCTTTCCTTATTTTAATGATTTTTTTGGCTTTTAATTTTGATACAAGCAAAATACTGTTAACATTTCATTGCTGGTAATCCCACCAGTAACCTCTGATAATTAGGTGGAGTTATGTCAGAGAAGCCGAGAGTTCCATTAGCTAAATAGAATGACCCATAAAAAGGCAATAAATTTTAGAGCCTGTCTATATGGATGATTGGATTGTTAATTTTACAGGTCACTTGTAAATTAATAGTATGGCTGAATACTATGCATGAATAGTATGTAACTGGTCTGTTCTACAGAGATAGATGATTACGAGAGTGGAAAAAAAACCCTATCACATCAACTGTAATAAATTCATATGATCACCTGCTACATGAGCCTTAGTTTTCTGTATTTTCCTAGCATTTCAGAAACTTTTGATCAATTATTTGACCTGTAATGAAATTTTCAAAATGCAGCAGAGATTCCAGTTTAGCAGTAATTTTCAAATTGCTCTGGGTGTATTTATCATGAACCTGGGAAGAGATTTTTCGGAAGGTAGGATGGAGCACGGTAGAGTCTTTTATAATAAAATGGTTCAAATAGTTGAAGCAGAGTTTCCTGCTGTGTGAGGGCTGGGCTTTCAGTTCATCTTGCTGTGGTTGGTTGCTGGTTATCTATTCGCATCTGCTGATGGTCCAGGAGCTTCTTCAGAAAAATCACATGTTCCATTCACAGCTGTAGTTTACATATGACAGGTTTACAGAGGAAGAGTGGGGAGGTCATCATGGTCAAAGAAGCAAGGAGACCCAGCATATAGGGACTGGCTGTAGCAAAGAGGAGAAGGAAGTCAATGCAATAAACTAGGTGTATCAATAAGACAATCATTTTAGGAGAATGCTGTTTATAGCACTCGAGGAAATATGAATTGGCTTGGGGAGGGTGTAGTGTGGATATGTGGCCCAAGAAAGTTTGGAATAATTCCAAGACGTAAAACATCAAACGCTATTGCATCTCAGGGCTTAAGCTACCCTACTGTGCACACATGGAGAGAGAGCTTTCTCCTCTGTTGGCCGAGCTGTCCTGTCACTGTGCATTTTGTAAGCCTCACTGGTTGGGGGATTGTCAGTTTCGGGCCTCAGGGAGATCCGTGGTCTGAGGGGACCCTGGAACAAAGAAGCCGGGGACGTGGTGGGGGCAGGCGAGACACCCTCCGAAAACACTAGGACTGTTTAGAGATGAGGAAAACTTTGTGTCCTGCTTAAGCAAATGGGAGACAGAGAGCTGAGAATCCAGGTATTTGCTTTATGGTGATCTAATTTCTTACCTGAATACTGGGGGGCCTGTTTGGTGGCAAACCCAAGACTGCCAGAATCGATGACCCATTCCCTAAATCTTAGCTAGAGAGGCTTTGGCACAAATCTTGTTGTTGACGTTCATAAAGATGAAGTCATATCATTTCAAACTGATCCATCTGTAAAATTGCTTAACCTTTACAATTTAGTAGGAAAATTTATAACAGCTGGAATATTAGAATGTTTCCCTCTTTTATTTTTTACTTATTTATTTTTTAAAATTTATTTTATTTTTATTTATTTTATCTTTGGCTGCGTTGGGTCTTTGTTGCCATGAGTGGGCTTTTCTCTAGTTGTGGTGAGCAGGGGCTACTCTTCCTTGCGGTGCGCGGGCTTCTCATTGCAGTGGCTTCTCTCATTGCGGAGCACGGGTCTAGGCTCATGGGCTTCAGTAGTTGTGGCACGTGGGCTCAATAGTTGTGGCTCGTGGGCTCTAGAGTACAGGCTCAGTAGTTATGGCACATGGGCTTAGTTGCTCTGCGGCATGTGGGATCTTCCCAGACCAGGGATCGAACCCGTGTCCCCTGCATTGGCAGGTGGATTCTTAACCACTGCGCCACCAGGGAAGCCCTCCTCTTTTATTGGTAACGGAATTTAAGAGGCAATTTTCTTTTTTTAAATTATATTTATTTATTTATTTAAATAGAATTTTTTAAAAATTAAAGTATAGTTGATTTACAATGTGCTAATTTCTGCTGTACAGCAAAGTGGTTCAGTTATACATATACATATATATTCTTTTCCATTATTGGTTTATCACATGATATTGAATATAGTTTCCTGTGCTCTACAGTAGGACCTTGTTGTTTATCCATCCTGTATATACTAGTTTTTGTCTGCTAATCCGAGACTCCCAGTCCATCCCTCCCCCACACCCCTCCCCCTTGGCAACCACAAGTCTATTCTCTTTATCTGTGAGTCTGTTTCTGTTTTGTAGATAGGTTCATTTGTGTCATACTTTAGATTCCACATACAAGTAATATCATATGGTGTTTGTCTTTCTCTGTCTGACTGACTTACTACGATAATGTCCAGGTCCACCCATGTTGCTGCAAATGGCATTTATAAAAGGCAACTTTCTGACGGAAATATGGAGGAACCTAAAAGATTATTCTTACTATTTAATTTCAAATGTTCTCTAAGAATCATTCACAAAGTCTGTTTTTAAAAATTGGGACATATGGCAGATGAATTATTATGCATTTGAAAAAGCAAGTGAAAGACGGGGAAGAGGCATTTCAGTTGGAAAGTTATTTGTTGACTTGCTTATATTCAGTAATTTTCTGGCCTTGATTATAAATGCCAGGCTTTTTTCCCCGAACCTCCTACCTTATTCCAAAAGTTCTTTGTTAATTAATGTTAAATTCTGTGTTAACAGGAACAGAGCTAAACATGTTTCCTTTAACTAAAAAATGACAGATTGCAATTTAAAGTACAGTTTCAGACTTTATTTATCATTTTATAGAACAAGCTTTAATAATTTAATAATTTTTAATTCTCTATATGTTTATATATGTATTTGTGTATTTGTATATATATACATACATATATTAACAATTTATTGGGATGAATTAATTTTTTTCTGAAACTATTGAAGTTTCTAGTTGATAATAAACATTAAAAATAAAACAAAAAACTGCATACAACAGAAATGAAAAGAGCAACTTCAGAAAATATAATTACCTTATCTATAGGGATTTAATAAGATTACGCTGAATATATCCTGAAAAATAACTAAGAAAGGAACTCAGGAATGATTTAATAAGCAAGAAAAAAAATTAGAAAGATATCCAACCTTTTGAAAATCATATTGTAAAATGCATCTACTTTAAATACAATTTTTTTAAAAAAAGTCAAAGCAACAATGTTTCCTTTTTATTAGGCAGGAAATGAAAATCAGAAAGATGATAGCATATTTGATGCATCAAAACATCTCCCTATAAGACAGATTTTAGCAATGAGAGGTATCAGAGACATGTAGTGATAGAAAAACAAGTGAGAAAATCTTTAAGTGGACAAACTAGGTACAAATCTGAGACTTCTGTTGGGATTTCATCATTGCCTTCCAGCTTTGAAAATTGAGTCCTAGAAGAACACAGTATACTGGGACTCAGTTCAGTCAGTGATGAGTCAGTCACTTTCAGGGAAGTAAGGGTTTCAGTGTCTCCCTCAACTTTGGTCCATTATCACTATGTTTAGAGAATCAGAAGTAGTCCTGACTGAGTAACCTAATGAGGCTGCAGCATCCACATACTGAAATCCGCTGGCTCACACTGGCCAGCCTTTCATCTGCAGTCTGCGCTGGGTATAGACATTTGCTTTAATTTTCCTGTGTTTTATTTCCTATTTAAAAACATTTGATAGTGCTAGTAAATCTGCTTTAATTAAGTATCATCCATGAACCCAAATAAATGATGTGGTTTACAGTATTAAAGAGGCAACCTTTCTAGCCCTTAGGTGATATGATGATAAGAACTGTAATAGCAGCATTTACCGTGGGCCTGGCGTCTGTGATAGGAACTTGACAATCACTAATGTATCATGTCCTCGTGGAACCTAGAGACAGGAGATAGGGACTTGCCTGATATCCCATGGCCAGTGAAGAATGGAGACAGGCTTTGCCCCACAGCAGCGTGGATCCAGAGTCTATGCCTTGGTCCCTCCATCTGATCATCTCTCATATCTATATCCACCCGTGCAGTGACCTATGAACACATGGCAGGAACGCAAAAACCGCTGTCCATTTCATGCATATAAATATTTCATGTATTATTTGTTACATCACTTAAGAAAAAAACAAACTGTCCTACCGCAAGGGAACTATGTATTCGGCACATAACCCGCAGCCACCTAGTAATAAACATACGCTCCTTCATTTTTCACTTTCTTTCAGTCTTTCTCTTTTTCCGATCGATTTTAGAGAAGGGACCATGTGTAATATTGACCATTCCAACTAGCTTGTAGTCCGGCTTTGTGAACACCTCACAGCTCCATGAATACTGCACTGCTGATGTCTTGGTGACTGGACCCTAAATCTTTAGAGAACCAGTCTTGCCTGTTTAACTGCAGGTACCTCACACGTAATAAATACATCTTTCTGACAACCGTGTTTTCCATAGATCCTGGCTCTTAGGGACATTTCAGATAATTCTGCCTTGCACTTTATTTCCCAGTATGTTACTTAATGGGGCCGTTGTTCTGTATCTTGTTTATGGCACTCATTCACTGTCAGCCAGTGGTCCTCTGTGGATCTAAGCACTTCCTTGGAGATGACTATGCTGGTCCTTTAGGGTTTGTTTGTTTCTAGCTATTTGTCAGAAGGGCCCCTCCCATTTGCTGCCACCATTTTCAACCTCATCTGCTGTGGCCACATCCCAGTCCTCCCAAGATGCTCAGTGCTGCCTCTTGCCGGTGGCTGTTCCTTGGTTTATCATTTCACCGTCAGGGATGCTCTCATTCTCTGACCCCGCATGAGGCCACCTCCGAGTGCACATCCCCTCTCAGGCTGCTCACTCGGAGCCGCTTTCATGCCTCCCACTTCAAAGAGGTATCTTGTCGAGTCCCCTTGCTCTGAGGTTTCCTTGGTGTTTTATTCTTTCCGAACCTCCCCTTTCTCTAAGGGCATCTCCTCTCCACATCTCTTCACTTGCTTCTTCCCTACTTTCAGGTGGGACTAACAGACTTCCGGGGGAAAAATGAAAATAATAAAGGCAAGTGATTGAAGTTTTCCTTTTTTATTAAAAAAATAGGTACAAGCACATTTTTCAGCCTAAGCTCCAAGAAGTTAGCAAATAGAACAAAATTGAGCCAAGTGTAAAGAACTCTTACAAGCAGCCAAGCTTCATTAACCTTTGAAAGGAGAGATTCACGGTCTCACATTTGGGTTTCGATTTCTAGTGAAGCAGTGAATTAGCATTCCTGTAGCCAACTTTCCAGTTTTCTATGGGATTCAATGTCGTCTAACATTATATGTATAACAGTGCATGAAAATTCAGGGTAAATTATGTGACTTTAAAACTGTCCAAAAAACTACTGCTGTCTGTCTCCTCGTGTCTCTAAAGGAATGATTTGGCAAGGCTGGGAGGTAAACTAGAGGGGCTAAAATTTAGGATAACGAATATTTATTCCTCAGTGATGAAACATAATCACACTACATTTTAGTGTTTCAGAAAGAGGGAGGGAGGAGTTTGAAAAGGATGAAAACGATGTCCACAGGACTTTTCTTGATAGCAGCATAAAACAAACAGAAAGAAACAAACTTTTCCGTCCTTCAGATCACCTGCTGGATTCTGCCATGAAATAGGCACAGTTTATATGCAGTTATATGTAGCCAGCGGAGTTGAATGCTAGGGATAGTTCTGGCCATTCTGCACTGCTGTTTCACTGAACACTAATTTGAAAAATACTGAATAGGTCCTAGGTTCTCCAGATATTCTAGGCTCTGCAGTGGGTACTGGGCATACAGTTAGAGTGTACTGGTTCGGAGAAGGGGCACTGGAGTGACAATATCAAGTTGCAAGTCCTCTGTCATTTATTTAAGCTGTGTGACCTTGAACAATTTGCCTCACCTCTCTGAGCTTCAGGCAGAAAATAAAAATAACGTCTCAGTCTTTTCTTTGGACGTTCTCTTTTGCCTCAGAGTAACAGGTAGGCACCTTTCTCCTGTGCACGCTTTGGCCCCCTGGAGCCCTCTCAAGCAGACAGACGACTAGAGCACCCATCGCCTTACTTGTTCCGCTCATCCAGACTGCTCTCCTTCATTTCTTTTTTGTTTGTTTGTTTTTGCGGTACGCGGGCCTCTCACTGCTGTGGCCTCTCCCGTTGCGGAGCACAGGCTCCGGACGCGCAGGCGCGGCGGCCGTGGCTCACGGGCCCAGCTGCTCCGCGGCACGTGGGATCCTCCCGGACCGGGGCGCGAACCCGCGTCCCCTGCGTCGGCAGGCGGACTCTCAACCGCTGCGCCACCAGGGAAGCCCTCCTTCATTTCTTGAAGCTGCTGCTCCTGACTCACCGTCCCTCTCATGTCACCACACACATTAAGGTTGGTGATTTCGGTAGCTACATAGATGATCCTTTCAGGGCTCTGGCTTTAGTTTCCGGATAAATCTTATTTCCTCTCTGGCCTCATCATTCACTTCTGTAATCATACTCTAACCTGCACTGCCTACAATAGTATAAAATTAACCACATATGACTATTAAAATTTTAAAAATCAGTCCCTCGGTTGCACTGGCCGTATTTCAAGTGCTTGATAGGCACATGTGGCTAGTTGGCCACCATCTTGGACAGCTCAGAACACCTCCATCTTTGCAGAAAGTTCTACTGGATAGTGCTGACTCCTAGACTCCTTCAATATCTATAACTGAAATTCCTCCATAATCTCGGTTTTATACCTTCCACTTTCCGACCCTTACTTTCTACATCTCCAGCTCACTGCCTCTAGTTGGCTGACTCAGTCGTGGACACTCCTGGAGATACGGTTTATCAATCCCAACCTTTATTCATACTCTTAATCTTTTTCATGCTCTTACTAGTCTATTAAAACAGCTTGAATGCTGTGTTCAAATTTCATAAACCCTAACCTGCTTCCCCCCTCAGCTCCCTGGCCCCTCCCTCATTTCTTTAGATTCTTCTGGCTAAAATACAATCTTGGTTAATCAAACTACCCACCCTGTTGTCTAAACTGCAGAAGTTGTAAGTAGCTGAAGGATATTCCATCATGCTGCTTGGCCTAATTCTGCACCTATGACCTCTAACTTCAAGAGATAAATAGAACTGTTTTTGAGGTTGGATAATATCAACTATTGAGTGGTCTTCTCGTTCACCTCCCCCTTCTTCTGTATTCTATTCTTCAAACTGTTGCTAGCTCATTCAGTGAAATTTCACTGAAATATACTTTTCTATTCTCAAATTTCCATTTGATTTCGTTTAAAGGTTTTCTATTTCTCTATGGAGATTTATCGTCTGTTCATTCTTTGTATCTTCCCTCAGGTCCTTGGTTTATTTATAATAGCTCTTTTAACATCCTTGACTACTAATATCAACATCTGAGTCATCTCAGAGTCTGTTTTAATTGTGTGTTGTTTTCCTCCCTTGAATATACATTGAGTTTTCTGGGGTTTTTTGTTTGTTTGTTTGTTTGTTTGCATGCTAAGTAGTTGTATCTCTGTGCTGGACACTGTGAATTATATGTTGTAGGGAATCTAGATTATCTTCTCTTCATTTATAGGTTTTTGATTTTTGTTGTGGATGGCAGTAGAATTCCTTGAAGACTTTTTGAACCTGACAGACTTGGCTTTGTTTTTTGTTGGTTCTGCTCTCTGTTGATTTTATCCCATTTTACCTTCTCAGTTTCAGTAAGACTGGTATTTTTTTTTGGCTCTACCTCCAATAAAGGAAACCAGGGCAGTGTAGAACTCACCTCATGTGTTCCCCTTCTCTTAAGAATCATGGTACGTTGAAGCTCTCTAGCCAATGCCTGTTGTAGATTTGTACAGTTCATGTTATATCTTCTCCAGTGTTATAATTGTTTAGAACAGTGGGCCAAGTCCAGTATCAGTAATTTTGTCATGGATGAAGGTAGAATTCTATCCCACTGTGTTTCCCATTTCAAAATGCTTTATTTTGCAAAAAACATACATACAGATGTAAACATAAAATGTAGTGTACAACTTACTGTTTAATAGAAAAGAAACCACTGATGAAACTTCTATGTAGATCAAGAAATAGAACATCTTCACTACTGCAGAAATGTGTCCTCAAACTTGACATTCACAGTCTAAACCCCATTGTTCTTCCGTAAGTGTAATCACTCCTTTTATTTTCTTTATCTTTTTACTGTCTGAGTGGACATTGCTAAAGACTGAGACTTAGTTTTACCTGGTTTTTTGCATTGTATAAATGGAATAATACACACAGTAAATGTGCTCTTATGGCTGGCTTTCTTTCCTGGACATTATGCATAAGGAGACTTATCCAAGTCACTGGATGTAAGTATAATTCATTCATGTTTATTCACTTCTCTCTTTAATTCACTCCAATCAGTCTTTTCCCATGCCATTTCATCTAAACTGTTCTTGTCAAGGTTGCCTATGCCCTTCATCAAGGTTGGACCATTTCTTGTCTCAATTTCAAGCACTAGACCCTCTACACTTCCTCCCTCCTGCTCGTCTCCTCCACCTCAGGCTTATTCATTCCGCTCATAGACGGGTCCATAGGCAGCTAAGAGAGCATGTGTGCAGATCATTAAGTTTTGTGGGAACCGTGGAATAGATATGTATGTATACATACAAGGTAGTGAATGTATCTACTATAGACATTCTGAGACATGCAGGAGTCTTCCATTTAACCACTGGAAAGCCATATCAAAAAAATAAAGGTTTAGTTGTTGTCTGTAAAATGGATTCTGGGGGCAAAAAGGATGTAAAAAGAATCTGTCTCTCCTTTGCAAAGGCTAATCAGAAAGGCTATCTCTGGTCATTGGCTCAGCAAAATTTCAGTTTAGAGATGAAATGGTGAAAGACTTCAGGGATGAGATATTTTTAAACGTGTTCACAATTCTGCAACTTCTTATATCTTTTATTTTAATAGAAAATTGATCATCTGGGAAAGGCATTAAATGAAATAAAATTATTTCTTTTATTGCTAAGAGAGATCTACTTCTTTAATTTCCTCGAATGTTAAACTGTCTTTGAAGTCTTATATGCTAAAGCATATTTTTTGAATTATCCAAAAGGGTCCTGTTCTTATTCTCATTTTAGTTATTAGTCTGGAAATTGCCACCATTCTGGGATCTCTTAGTGGCAAGTGAGTGAAGACACCATAAAGTCAGATGGTTTTACATTAGGCTTGGGATTGGTGCCCAGAATTACCACTTCGATGCCAGAACTACATTCTAAGTCTTGCAGCTACTCTTATCTCTGAATATTAGGTGAAATGACCACTTTTTCTTAAGTTACCTAGATAAAGTTTCTTCTCTAAAAAGTACCTTGACTACATTAATTATCCTGGTCACTGTATAAAATTCTTTATTTTCTTCAATGAATTGAGAAGAGACTTTTCCTACTTACGGCACTTTTGCCACGTGCAATTATATACTCCTGAATGTATATCACATTTTAAAAAAATCACTAGAATTTCCTCTCTCCTCTGATGCCATTAACTAAGATTAGTATGTTTTCAAAGGCTGACAAAGGCTCTAAATGTGAAAAGACAGATACTCCACATCACTGGGGTACGTGAAAAGGTCCTGGGATGGCTATGCTTGTTTTGCATGAAATGCATTGTGAAATCATGTGTTCCCACCTCATGTCGGCATTCAGTGCCCTCTGGAGAATATAATGGTCCAGTTCTATTAACATATCAGAGTGTGCTCTACAATCGTTGAGCAGCTAAAAAGCTAGAGAGATGGTGTGTTTCCATTGCACATTTCACATGATTCTATTTTTATCAGCTCAAACTGACTTAAAGGAATGACAATCCAGCATCCATCACAGGGAGGTCCTATGCATTGTCAGTTGACACAGGCAGTGCACAAGAAGGCAGACTTTGAACAACCTGTCAGTCTAAGAAATACTGGTGAAAAGGAAGTTTGTTCCTTGAGAATAAGCTGATAGTTCAAGGACAGGAAAAAATGTTATACAACTATAAAGGGCGATCAAAGTCTGAATGATGCAGTGGTAAATGGGACTGTTTCCTTAATTTCCCTTTCAGATTTTTCATCATTAGTGTATAGGAATGCATCTGCAAACAGTGACAGCTTTACTTCTTCTTTTCCGATTTGGGTTCCTTTTTTCTTCTCTGATTGCTGTGGCTAAAACTTCCAATACTATGTTGAATAATATTGGTGGGAGTGGACAACCTTGTCTTGCTCCTGATCTTAGTGGAAATGGTTTCAGTTTTTCACCATTGAGAACGATGTTGGCTGTGGATTTGTCATATATGGCCTTTATTATGTTGAGGTAAGTTCCCTCTGTGCCTACTTTCTGGAGGGTTTTTATCATAAATGGGTGTTGAATTTGTCGAAAGCTTTCTTGGCATCTATTGAGATGATCATATGGTTTTTCCTCTTCAGTTTGTTAATATGGTTTATCACATCAATTGATTTGTGTATATTGAAGAAACCTTGCATTCCTGGGATAAACCCCCCTTGATCATGGTGTATGATCCTTTTAATGTGCTGTTGGATTCTGTTTGCTAATATTTTGTTGAGGATTTTTGCATCTATGTCATCAGTGATATTGGCCTGTAGTTTTCTTTCTTTGTGACGTCTTTGACTGGTTTTGGTATCAGGGTGATGGTGGCCTCGTAGAATGAGTTTGGGAGTGTTCCTCCCTCTGCTATATTTTGGAAGAGTTTGAGAAGGATAGGTGTTA
>NC_041222.1:105251102-105260015 GCF_002837175.3 Physeter macrocephalus | reverse complement strand
ATTTGCATATATTGAAGAATCTTTGCATCCCTGGGATAAACCTCACTTGATCATGGTGTATGATCCTTTTAATGTGCTGTTGGATTCTGTTTGCTAGTATTTTGTTGAGGATTTTTGCATCTATGTTCATCAGTGATATTGGCCTGTAGTTTTCTTTCTTTGTGACGTCTTTGTCTGGTTTTGGTATCAGGGTGATGGTGGCCTCATAGAATGAGTTTGGGAGTGTTCCTCCCTCTGCTATATTTTGGAAGAGTTTGAGAAGGATAGGTGTTAGCTCTTCTCTAAATGTTTGATAGAATTTGCCTGTGAAGCCATCTGGTCCTGGGCTTTTGTTTGTTGGAAGATTTTTAATCACAGTATCAATTTGAGTGCTTGTGATTGGTCTGTTTAAATTTTCTATTTCTTTCTGGTTCAGTCTCGGAAGATTTTGCTTTTCAAAGCATTTGTCCATTTCTTCCAGGTTGTCCATTTTATTATCACAGAATTGCTTGCAGTAATCTCTCATGATCCTTTGTATTTTTGCAGTGTCAGTTGTTACTTCTCCTTTTTCATTTCTAATTCTACTGATTTGAGTCTTGTCCCTTTTTTTTTTTGGATGAGTCTGGCTAATGGTTTATCAATTTTGTTTATCTTCTCAAACAACCAGCTTTTAGTTTTATTGATCTTTGCTATTGTTTCCTTAATTTCCTTCTTATTTATTTCTGATCTAATCTTTATGATTTCTTTCCTACTGCTAACTTCGGGATTTTTTTATTCTTCTTTCTCTAATTGCTTTAGGTGTAAGGCTAGGTTGTTTATTTGAGATGTTTCTTGTTTCTTGAGGTAGGGCTGTATTGCTATAAACGTAATACACTGATGATAGAAATTAAAGATGATACAAATAGATGGAGAGGTATACCATGTTCTTGTAGTGCAATAATCAAAATTGTGAAAATGACTGTATTACCCAAAGCAATCTACAGATTCAGTGCAATCCCTATCAAACTACCAATGGCATTTTTCACAGAACTGGAACAAAAAATTTCACAATTTGTATGGAAACAATTAGAACACTCCCTAACACCATACAGAAAAATAAACTCAAAATGGATTAAAGACCTAAATGTAAGGCCGGACACTATAAAACTCTTAGAGGAAAACATAGGCAGAACACTCTATGACATAAGTCCCAGCAAGATCCTTTTTGACCCACCTCCTAGGGAAATGGAAATAAAAACAAAAATAAAGAAATGGGTCCTAATGAAGCTTAAAAGCTTTGGTTTCAAAAAGACAACCCTCAGAATGGGAGAAAATATTTGCAAATGAAGCAACAGACAAAGGATTAATCTCCAAAATTTACAAGCAGCTCATGCACCTCCATATCAAAACATCAAACAACCCAATCCAAAATTGGGCAGAAGACCTAAATGGACGCTTCTCCAAAGAAAATATACAGTTTGCCAACAAACACATGAAAGGATGCTCAACATCACTAATCATTACAGAAATGCAAATCAAAACTACAGTGAGGTATCACCTCCCACCTGTCAGGATAGCCATCATCAAAAAATCTACAAACAATAAATGCTGGAGAGGGTGTGGAGAAAAGGGAACCCTCTTGCACTGTTGGTGGGAATGTAAATTCATACAGCCACTATGGAGAACAGTATGCAGTTTCCTTAAAAACCTAAAAATAGAACTACCATATGACCCAGCAATCCCACTACTGGGCATATACCCTGAGAAAAAAATAATTCGAAAAGAGTCATGTACCACAATGTTCATTGCAACTCTATTTACAATAGCCAGGACATGGAAGCAACGTAAGTGTCCATTGACAGATGAATGGATAAAGAAGATGTGGCAAATATATACAGTGGAATATTACTCAGCCATAAAAATAAACGAAATTGAGTTATTTGTAGTGAGGTGGATGGACCTAGTGTCTGTCATACAGAGTGAAGTAAGTCAGAAAGATAAAAACAAATACCATATGCTAACACATATATATGGAATCTAAAAAAAAGGTGGTTCTGAAGAAACTAGGGGCAGGATAGGAATAAAGACGTAGGTGTAGAGGATGGACTTGAGGACACAGGGAGGGGGAAGGGTAAGCTGGGACGAAGTGAGAGAGTAGCATTGACATATATACACTACCAAATGTAAAAGAGATAGCTAGTAGGAAGCAGCTGCATAGCACAGGGAGATCAGCTCCGTGCTTTGTGACCACCTAAAGGGGTGGGATAGGGAGGGTGGGAGGGAGATGCAAGAGGGAGGAGATATGGGGATATATGTGTACGTATAGCTGATTCACTTTGTTATACAGCAGCAACTAACACACCATTGTAAAGCAATTATACTCCAGTAAGGATGTTAAAAAAATAAGTAAAAAATTTTTTAAAAGGGATGAACTATTGATAGACACAACAATTTGAATGAACTTCAATTAAGTTACGCTGAGGGAAGAAAAGCAATCTCAAAAAAGATACAAAATACATAATTCCATTTATGTAACAACTGTAAAATAACATAATTATAACCATGGAGAAACAGAACAGTGTGGCCAGAGGCTAGGGGTGGAGGTGGAGGGGACAGGAGAGTAGTGGCTGTAAAGGGGTCAGACAAGGGAGTCTTGTGGTGATGATTCATTTGAGTTTCTTGATTACTGTGTGGGTTATGCAAGGCTACACATGTGATAAAACTGTGTAGAGCTATAAACCCACACACACAAATGGTACATGTATAACTCATGAAATCTCAATAAGGTCTATGAATTGTGCCAGTGTCAGTATTTTGATTTTGCTATTGAACTATAGTTGTATAAAATGTTAACACTGGGTGAGGCTAAGGGAAGGGTAAGCAGGATTTCCTTGTACATTTGTTTGCAACTTCCTATGAACCTATAACTACTTCAAAATATAAAGAAAAAATGATAATTAAAAAAAAAAAAAACCTCTGCCTTCAAAGCTCCCTGATGCCAGCTTTGCATATTAGTGATTCTGTGTGTACATGCATGTGTGCGTGTGTGTGCCCCAGTAATGATGATAATTCTGTGGACTTAAAATAGTCTTTGCTCAGAAATATGACTATCATGCATATGAAGGGCGGGGTGACTGAGCAGATAAATTAATCCATTTCCTAGTTTTCACATAGCTTTACATGGGGTATTTTCTTCTAAAGGGTTTAATAGGGTGGAGGGTCCAAAAATTTCAAAAGTTAAGTATGAGAGTGACAGATGATTATCTGCCTGAACTTTTCTCCCTGCTTCTTCATCAGTTAAGGAATCCTGATTTCATTCCCAGTGGTAATGTTCCCATCCTGCATCTAGGTGTGGCCCTGCGATTTTTAATCAATTGTGAAGTGCTGTGTCAGAATCTAGGCATACTCTTCAAAGCGAGATAGCTTCTTCTGAAAGTGCCTCCTTTAGGGTCTGATCGCCTTTACCCTTCTTACTGCCTGCAGTGTGGATGTGATGTCTGGTGCTCCAGCAGCCATTATGAAGACATGCTTCAGCATAAGAATGGAAGCCATATGTGGAGAGAACAGCGGAGACGTGTTGGGGGAGCCTGGGTCCTGGTGAGGGTCTTGGTCCTGGGCCTGCTCAGGATGCTCAGTCAATCTCTGTACTTTTTATTTTATTTTTTAATGTGAAGGAATAAACATAAGCCACTGATTTGGGGATGGGCGTGGTTTCCTCTTTTTAGCAGTCAAATCTAATCCCAAAATATATATCTTGAATAGGGAAAGACTTAATGGTAAATGCAGGGAAGACCTTGTTCAGAGGGGGGGAGATAGGACATTTATGTAACCTATTTGTATGGCAATCTTGACACTCCTTTCAGTATTAGGACAGACTTCAGTAGTCTTCATTTCAGAGTTTTTCAAGTGAGATTATAAAATATGTCTTCTTATACAAGATTGCCTGACTGTTGAGGGGTTTTTGCTTTTGGCTACCTGTGTGTGTTTGTGTGTGTGTGTGTGTGTGTGCACAGCGGACGGGGAGGGGACATAGATATGAGCTATTCTTACTCTCTGAGAGATGTACTATGGCAAGTTATCAAACTATTTTTTTTGAAATATTTTAGCATAAAATTAAAAACCTGCACTATTTTTCCTGAGGTCAGTTAAGAAACTGCAGCAGAATGTTCAGGATTTACATACCGGCTTGCTCTTAGTTAGATATGTTCGCCAGTCGTTCCCCTCTCAGTCGAAATAGATGCTGAATTCCAAAATAAAATTGAATTGCAGACTTTTGTCTCACTATTAATTCTTCATTCTGCTCTTGACTTGGGTGGGTGTATGTGCACGTGCTGAGGTTTGTATGACTCATCTGTAACTGCTTTTGTCATGGGTACCGCTTCTGCCTTTAATATATGTATTACATATGTGTGTGTATATACATATGTGCATGTATGTGCGTATGTACGTATGTTATGGCACATGTATATACGTACATGCACACATGGGGATGCTTCAAACATGACCAGATTGTATTTACGTGTATATGTCAATCCCCCATATACAGTTGCATATTTCTACCTCTCCAGACATTTTTCTCTTTTCTTATCAACACTCACCTTTACCTTAATGGCGCTGAGGTTTTCTCTCACAGTCAGCTTACCTTCCTGGTATCAGCTGATAACTAAGGAGAAGGAAAACAGGATATTTAACTTTCCCAGTGCTTCCTACCGCTTCCTCTGTTCTGTAGCACTTACTGTGATGTCACATGCTCTGTGTTTTATGTATTTCTCTTTTTTATTGCCAGCTTCTCTCGCTAGATTATAAATCCTGTTGGGGAGCCAAGATTTCTTCTTTTGTTTACTGGTGTATTCCTAGCACCTAGGGTAATACCTGGTGCCTTGTAAGCATGAAGTAATATTTGTTAAATGAATGGATTAGTTCCAAGTCACTGGTAAAAAGAGTTACTAAAGGAAAAGTCCTTTTAAAGAAATACCATTTTCGAGTTCAGTTCTATGACCTGTTCAAATTTCCCATCTTAGCAGAGGCATCAGGTGATAACATTTCAGAAGGAGGCTTCTTCCTCAGGGTAGATTCTTTTGGATGTTCTTTACTTTTACTATTTCCCATGTCATTTGCGAGGGGACTATTATGTGCTTAAAAATGTAAACTTCCAAATTATTTGGGGAATAATAAAGTGTAAAGGATGTCTGAAAGAAACTACCATCAGAAAGAGGCCCCTTCTAAAATGATACTATCTTTGACTATTTGAGGTGGAAGGCACCTCGGCGGGAAATGATGACGATTCTACCGATAGGAAGCTGAGTGGCCCACGGTAACTCAGAGCCTAGCTTTCCTACAGGCACAAACGGGAAGCCAGCCAGCATCGCTGGAGCCCGAGACATGATTGTGCTCTCGCGCTCAAGAATGCTACGGCCTTGAGCGAATTACATAACACGACTTAGCCTCAATGATGATGATCATACACATTATGGGGTAGATGTGAATAAAACATAAGAACGTTTAACAGCATTTGCTGTTATTCTTCCCTCATGCTATTTCCATTACAGGTTTATGAGTGTTGGTTGCTAAGTATTTTCTCAGGTGAAATTAGGTGACTTTGTTGGGAGGATTTGGCAGACTTTTTGGCCCATTATGCATTGCTATCTGAAAAAGAATAAACCCTTTTAAAATATTACTTGTTAGCTTTTCTATGCTTTAACTTTGGCTAATTGTAAACACACAAAATGGAATACCGTTCATTTTGATGATTAGCATTGCATATTCCTTGAGAACCATTTAGTATTCAACTGTACTACTGACGTATGGGGTCTTTTCACTATTTTGAAATGAGAAGGCTCTGTCTGGGACATAGTTCCATCCTGATAAAGGATACGAGTTACTTAAGCTATAGGACATAAGGACAAAGGCTGCATTCAATGTCTTTGCCCATAGAAATTTATCTTCTGAGTTCTTACATTTTATAAAATCCACAAAGTGTCTTGAGGTTAAGAATTTACTTTATTTCGATGTACTTTGCCTTGGAGCCAAAGCTGTGAATGAACATTTTTGAGTCCTTATGGACAGATTCTGCCACATGCTAAGAACGTAGAGATGGGGGGTGGGTAGTGCTTTTAAAATATTACTTGTTAGCTTTTCTATGCTTTAACTTTGGCTAATTGTAAAGACACAAAATGGAATACCGTTCATTTTGATGATTAGCACTGCATATTCCTTGAGAACCATTTAGTATTTAACTGTACTACTGACGTATGGGGTCTTTTCACTATTTTGAAATGAGAAGGCTCTGTCTGGGACATAGTTCCATCCTGATAAAGGATACGAGTTACTTAAGCTATAGGACATAAGGACAAAGGCTGCATTCAATGTCTTTGCCCATAGAAATTTATCTTCTGAGTTCTTACATTTTATAAAATCCACAAAGTGTCTTGAGGTTAAGAATTTACTTTATTTCGATGTACTTTGCCTTGGAGCCAAAGCTGTGAATGAACATTTTTGAGCCCTTATGGACAGATTCTGCCACATGCTAAGAACGTAGAGATGGGGGGGGTAGTGTCTGCGCTGTCTGAGCTCAGAGCTTATTCAGGTGCCTGAGACATCGCAGGGCACGTGATGGGTCTTCTGACAGAGAGGTGACAGGAGCATGCAGCTGGACCCCTTACACAGCATCCCTGCTCCAGCTGGGCTCCCAGGAGGAAGTGGGTTTGTGTAGGAGTGGATGTCCCACCGCTGGCGGAGGAGAGGGTCCTATTTCAGGCAGTGAGGCCACATCAAGAAGAACAGGTGATGCACAGGGCAAGAGGAAGGAGGAGGGTTCAGAACTGCTCAGAAGGGTGAAGTGCAGGAGAATGTGGCAGAGTGACACTGACAGCTGGGGTGGCAACCAAAACTGGCCCCTTTCCCTGAGCCTTTTTGAGACATCTGAAAGTGAAGAATTTCCTGCAAGAGCCTTCAAAATAGCCTCTCTGGGTGTTTACAGAAGAATTTCCAAGTTGTTTATTATATACGAATTATTGGGTAGTGTTTTGTAGGATGGCATCCTAGAACGCAGATAAGCAAACTGCCATCTCCACAACTCTGCTGGTCACATATTTAGAAAGATCATATAGGTTTAAAGGTATATTGTAATGAAAGGTAGACACTTAATTTTTAAGCCAAATTACTCAAGGATAAATAGAACACAAAATATGTAATTTATTTTTCTTATTCTCAGCTCACTGCTCCTAACACAAATATAACCGCTACGCGGCATGTGGGATCTTCCCGGACCGGGGCACGAACCCGCGTCCCCTGCATCGGCAGGCAGACTCTCAACCACTGCACCACCAGGGAAGCCCCAGGTGCCATTTTGTAAACAATATTAAGTGTATTCTGTCAGTTTATGTAGATACCGTATCATCTTTAAAATTCAGTTTCATTCATCAAAAACTCTGAATATTTCCAAATTTCTGTTCATGTCTTCCATAGTATTCAAGCATAGTTACATTCCCTATGGATGAAATTCTTTTATCCATTCTAAGTTAGAATTTCTGAGCCTCTGGCATCCCCTGAATGGAGACCCAGATAGAAAATGGTTCCCCAGGAATTATCACATGGTGAAGGCTGTAAGAGCAATTCTACTTACTGCTTTTTTTTCTGTCTTAAATTCCTTCTTCTGTTTCCATCACAGTAGTTTGTGTTTTCCTTCCCCACATACAGAAAATTCTTAAAAAATGTGCAGGTCACTCTCCCTCCATCACCTCAGTCTTCATGTTTGGTGAAAGATATTCATGACTGACCTCAATGTAACAGCAAAGAACAGAATGATTTTTCATCAACTTGTTAATGATCACAGAGCTTTTCCTGTTCCAGCTGTTCATATTCTGTTACCAAGGCTCTTGTAGTTCAGACCTTTCATTTTTGGATAAAGTCAGATGTACCTAAGTAAGGACAAGGGCTGGCAGTTAACCAAAACTTTTAGGATAAAGTAGCAAACCTTGATAGGGTTTAAATAAAACAATATAGACAAATCTATGGCTTTTTTTTATTGAAGTATAACTGCTTTACAATGTTGTATTAGTTTCTGCTGTACAGTGAAGTGAAGCAGCTCTATGTATACATATATCCCCTCCCTCTTGGACCTCCCTTCCACCCCAGCCTCCTTCCTGCCCATCTAGGTCATCACAGAGCACCGAGCTGAGCTCCCTGTGCTATAGAGCAGGTTCCCACTAGCTATCTATTTTACACACGGTAGTGTAAATATGTCAATCCTCATCTCCCAATTCATCCCACCCTCCCTTTCCCCCACTGTGTCCACATGTCCATTCTCTACATCTTTGTCTCTATTCCTGCCATGCAAATAGGTTCATCTGTGCCATTTTTCTAGATTCCACATATGTGTTAATATACAATATTTGTTTTTCTCTTTCTGACCTACTTCACTCTGTATGACAGACTTTAGGTCCATCCACATCTTTATAAATGACCCAATTTCATTCCTTTTTATGGCTGAGTAATATTCCATTGTATACATGTACCACATCTTCTTTATCCATTCATCTGTTGTTGGACATTTAGGTTGTTTCCATGTTCTGGCTATTGAAAATAGTGCTGCAAATGAACATTGGGGTACATGTGTCATTTTGAATTATGGTTTTCTCACGGTATATGCCCAGTAGTGGGATTGCTGTGTCATATGGTAGTTCTATTTTTAGTTTTTTAGGGAACCCCCATACCATTCTCCACGGTGGCTGTATTAATTAATATTCCCACTAACAGTGCAAGAGGGTTCCTTTTTCTCCACACTCTCTCCAGCATTCACTTTTTTGTAGATTTTTTTGATGATGGCCATTCTGACCAGTGTGAGGTGATACCTCATTGTAGCTTTGATTTGCATTTCTCTAATAATTAGTGATGTTGAGCATCCTTTCATGTGTTTGTTGGCAATCTGTATATCATCTTTGGAGAAATGTCTAT
>NC_041222.1:105224475-105251032 GCF_002837175.3 Physeter macrocephalus | reverse complement strand
ATTTGCATTTCTCTAATGATTAATGATGTTGAGCATTCTTTCATGTGTTTGTTGGCAATCAGTATGTCTTCTTTGGAGAGATGTCTATTTAGGTCTCCTGCCCATTTTTTGATTGGGTTGTTTGTTTTTTGATATTGAGCTCCATGAGATGTTTCTGTATTTTGGAGATTAATCCTTTGTCCATTGCTTCATTTGCAAATATTTTCTCCCATTCTGAGGGTTGTCTTTTCATCTTATTTATGGTTTCCTTAGCTGTACAAAAGCTTTTAAGTTAAATTAGGTCCCATTTGTTTATTTTTGATTTTCATTACTCTAGGAGGTGGGTCAAAAAAGATCTTGATGTGTTTTACATCAAAGAATTAATCATAATTCCATGAAAAATTCTGATTTGGTCAAACATGTATTTTGATACCATGTCTCTGAGATGAAAAATAAGCTTATAATTAGGTCAAAGCCATAATACTTGTTAATCCAAGTGATTCTTGAAAATTGATGCAGATTATCTATAATGACTGTGTTTTGGGTCATTTCCTGGATATTAAAAAAAGTGTAGGGTTAGCTGCCCTCAACATTTTCATTCCTTAAGATTATTTATTCCACAGAAGTGGTGTGAGTTGAAATGATTACTGCTTAATTAACACATTTTTCTAGATTGCTGATGTTTCCAGAATGTTTTGGAAACATAGGCGATTTCATTTTTTATGGAGCACTGAAAGTAGTCATTTTAAAAGAAATCTTGCCTTCTGTGTGTGATGGAAGAAGGAACCCGTGAAAAGGGAGATTTGGTTGAGTTTTGTTCTGGGACATTCTCTTTCATATGTTGTTTCTAAAGAAGAAATGGCAGGATTGCTGTGTGTTGTGTACTGCAGCCACTTAGCTGCTTTCTTCTGCACAAACTTTCATGTGTGACCACTTTTAGAGGTTTAATTTGAACAATTGCACTGCCCCTTAGAATCATGTTATTATTGTTTTATTATTGTGGAAATGAAAATAGTACTCATGTAAATTCCTTAACATTCAGCTCCTCTTGTAAAAATGCAGATAACATGCTAAGTTTGGAACTTGAGTCGGCTTATCCTGAGTTTTTAAAGGTGTTATCTGATATTTGTCTTTCTCTATCTGGCTTACGTCACTTAGTATGATCATCTCTAGATCCATCCATGTTGTTGCAAATTACATGATTTCATTCTTTCTTCATGACTGGGTAATATTCCATTGTGTTTGTGCGTGTGTGTGTCTTTGTGTGTGTGCATATATGTATACCACATCTTCATTACCATTCATCTCTGTCCTTGGACATTTAGGTTGCTTCCGTGTCTTGGCTATTGTAAGTAGTGCTGCAGTGAACATTGGGGTGCATGTATCTTTTCAAATTTTGGTTTTCTCCATATATATGCCCAGGAGTAGGATTGCAGAATAATATGTTAGCTGTATTTTTAGTTTTGTAAGGAACCTCCATTCTGTTCTCCATAGTGGCTGCACCAGTTTACATTCCCACCAACAGTGCAAGAGGATTCTCTTTTCTCCACACCCTCTTCAGCATTAATTATTTGTAGTTTTTAAATGATGGCCACTTTGACCAGTGTGAGGTGATACCTTATTGTAGTTTTGACTTGCATTTCTCTAATTAGCGATGTTGAGCATCCTTTCATGTGCCTTTTGGCCATCTGTATGTCTTCCTTGGAGAAATGTCTATTTAGATCTTCTGCCCATTTTTGATTTTTTTTTTTTTTTGATGTTGAGCTGCATGAGCTGCTTGTATGTTTTGGAGGTTGATCCCTTTTTGGCCACATCATTTGCAAAAAAAAAACGTGTCCTGCAAAATGAAAATTCCATACACCTCTGGAAGTCATTTCCTCAATACTAAAGAACATTTTTTTCATGCTTTTACAAATGTTCATTTTACTGAACATTTCCTTTGGTTAGATTATTTTCAGTGCATATCTACTTTTAGTATCCAAGTACCCAAAGTCCTTTCTCTGTAACACATGGGCTGTCCTTTAAAACCTTGCTGGCGGGCATATCAACTTCACAGGACAGCTTCCTCAAAAGGTGCCCTGAGCAGTTTAATTACATGTTCCTGTGAATCACGGGATGTCAGCTCTTTTTTTAATTGAGGTCTAAATGCCATATAACATTATATTAGTTTCAAATGTACAACATAAAATTTGATAATTGTATATACTGTGAAACGACCACCACAGTAAGTCTAGTTACCATCTGTCACCATCCATAGTTACAAATTTTTTTTTTCTTGTGATGAGAACTTTTAAGATCTACTCTCTTAGGAAGTTTCTAATATGCAATTCAGTATTATTAGCTATTGTCATCATGCTCTATATTACATCCCATGATTTACTTTTTTTTTTTTCTTTTTCCATGATTTACTTTTATAACTGGAAGTTTGTACCGTTTAACCCCCTTTACCTGTTTTTCCCACCCACCCCCTACAGACACTCTCTAACTTTGGGATTTGTAAAACTTCACTAACGATAAACCTCTGATATGTGTATGTTTCCCTTTCCTGGAAACTGTCTTAAAAAAAAAAACAGATTACTGTAAGTTGTAAAATATTTGTTCTTACAGACTCATGGGTTCATAGACAAAAATGAAAATAAATGAGGAAATTACAGGCTTTGTGTCTCTTCATCCCAGTATTCTTACCACTAACAACTGTTCTAATATCCAAAGATGACCAAGGAGCATTTACATAAGTCTCATATCCATAGTATATACATATTATTCTTATTTCAGCGTTTGCTTTGTTTTAAGGTGGTACACATCTTGATCTGTGAACAAAGGTGGAAGTTGGCAGCAGAATTAGGTGCCAAGTTCAGGACATTACAAACTGATAGATTATAAAACCTGTATTTCTAAACATCTGAGTTTCACGTATTAATGTATTTCATATTTGAAATGGATTTCAGAAATGTATTTACATTGTTTCCTCTACCAAGGTAGTTCTACTTCTCTTTTTTCTTCTTTTCCCCTCTTTTCACCTTTTATAAATAAAGGCAAATTCTGTCATTGCTAAATCACAGTTGTCAGCTAAACACATACAAACACACATACACAAGAAAGAAAGGTTTACACAATTGGGGCCCATGTGCCCTCATGCTGTACAAAGGCACATTCAATACAGTATAGTCCATCAGACTGTGGTCACTAATATGCATTCACAATTTTATCGACTTCCTGATATAATATTTTCAAAGAGCAGGCCATACATCCTTAATGTATACTGAAATGTCTTTTAAATTTTTGTCTGTCTTGGTGGCTGTCAACAGCCTTCAAGTGAATGGCAGACGCTCCCCCAAACTCCCCTCTCTGCTAATCCATCCTCACTCCCTGAAATCCCAGCTTTTGGGATCTGTCCTTTCTTCCTCTCCCCTTTCTGCTGATTTTGATCTCTCTTCAATCTCCTGGAGGACATCTGGGTCATTTAAAATTTCTCTTTCTCTCTACCTGCTGTCTAGATCTGTTTCACAAATACTCAGGAAACGAGCTGGCCAAGAAAATACTGTTATTTAGCAGGTGGGTGAGAGATTCAGTTTCTCAATTTTGTTCTCACCCCATAGTATCCCATTCAGTCCATATTCAAATCCACTCTTTAAAAATTTAGGAAGAAAAAAAAGTCAACAACTATACGTGTAAACGGAATGTCTTAATGAAAAAATTTCCCCTATTTTAAAAATTACTAACTGATTTAGGATTAATTTTTCGCATTGATTCCACTTGGCCTCTTGACTACTAAGATAGTTTTATGAAAAGCCTTTGCTCTGTTCATCTTTAATGTTCTGATGCTTCTGGGAATTCTAGATTTATCATAGTAGGAAGCAGAAAAATGGTTAAGGTAAGAACACTTCACTAAATTAGTAGAAGTCATCCCTTTATAAAAATTGGTGAGATCATTGAATGTTAACAATGCCCCCCTCTGCATGTATGGTGTGAGCAACTTATCATTAACAGACCCATTTTCATATCATTTAACATACCCAGTCTCATTTTAATGAGATCAGTGTTCTATAGGATTGCTATAGAAAGACAATAAATGAAAAGAAGTATTTGCTAGGCTTGAGAAGCTACCTTAATTGAGAAACATTTAAGTGAGACATTGAAAAACATGAAAAATTCTTGCTAATAAAATGATGTGAGAAATAAGGTTATGTTTAGTTGCATTTTGTCAAATTAATCTTTTTTTTCCCCATTACAATAAATCTTTGGAACTTCCCAACATTCTTAAGATGTAAAAAAGCAACAATTTCTACCCTTTTGTATGCTGTACTGGTTTGGAATTAATAATAGCAATTGTTCTATTTTATGCAGTCTTTAATACAAATGATAAAATATTTTGAAGAAAATAATTCCTTCATAAAGTAGTAAACTGCAGAATACAAATCAGTGTTGAAAACATATTCACAGACCTTAAGTCAATAAATCATTGGATGGGAAAAAAGAAAAAGAAGCCAGTTTTTGTGATGCTAATCAGTTGATATAAGATAGTAACATGACTTAAAACAATATGCTAAGTTTTTTCATCCTCAACTTCTCCCCAAAATGAGAACAACATATTATTAATCTATGGAGGAAAACACTACAAGTTTAATTTGGGAAATGAGTGTCTACTCCTATTCTCTTTTAAACTATTATATAGCTCTTTGGCCAGACATAAATCTGTCCGTTCATTATACACACGTGACTTGTAATGCCTGTCTTCACAGTTTGCTATTTTCTTTTCCTAGAATTCCCTTTCTCATCTCTACCTAATAGAAATGTACTCATCCATCAAGATTCATGCTCAGTTACTACTTATATAGTTTAATCCTACTATCTCTAATAAGGATTAACCTCTTTTGGATGACATGTCTTTATATTAGAAAAATGTTAACCTTTTACAAAATTATCTCTAAATGTAATTCAATTCAACTAAAATCTATTTTTTTGTATGTATATTATTGCTTATGTATTGGGGTGGGTGGAAAATGGAAAAATCATTTAATATCTTATAGAAGAATAAATGTGTGAATATTATAAGTAATCGTCAAAGGAAACATTACTAAGTTGTATTTTGCCATACTGGACAAAATCAATACAACAAAACTGTTATAAATCATGATCAAGGCATTGTGGGGTTGTCATAGCAACACACAAATGTATCAGTTTCTAAGAGTACCACTGAAAAGATGGTAATGCATACTACACCTAACATTTGTTTTAGTTTCAATATTCTATGATATTGCAGAGGAATAGGAGAGAGGAATTTTGTGAAGAATTCAGCAATAAGTAACCCTGATTTTGCTATTAAGTTTCATGCCTAATGCTAATATTTTTCTCATTTACTGATGGGGAAACTGAGGTTGAAGAAACCTCAACAACCAGGAAGAAGCAGAGCCAGGGATTCAGAGCCAAGTCAGGGCTGGCTAAGTCCAAAACCAATTCCCCTCAATAAGTCTCATTCTCTTCTTTTTGGTTTTACTTACTTTCTTTCTTTTTTTCTTAACTATATCAAAACCAAGTCTCCTTTTCCGTGCTTTTGAAAACAACTTCCTAGTTAATATTTAAATGTATTTGCACACTAAATTTTTCATTAATGTGTTAATATGATTACTTTTAGCTGTATAACAGACCACCCCAAGGTTGGTAGTTTAAGCCCAAAAAATGTCCAATTACTCTCACATTTGCATGGTGGACGAGGCTCAGCTGATGAGTTCTGGCTTGAAGTCCCTTGTGTGCTGAGTCAGGTGGGGGCTGCCCGAGGGACCTCATTCACATGGTGTCAGCTGTCGCTGCCTGTAAGCGGGGGACTCAGCCAGGGCTGCTGACCAGTGTCCACACATGGCCTCTCCTTGTGGCCTGCACTTCTCACAGCCTGGTGGCTGTTTTGAGATGTAGCATCCCAAGAATGAGTGTCCAACAGCCTAGCAGGTAACCGTATGGTATTTCATGACTTGACTCTGCAATCTCAGATATTCACTTCATAAGATTCTATTCGTCAAGCAAGTCATTAAGACTAGCCTAGTTTTAAGGGAAGGGGGCCACACACATCTGTAAATAGCGGGAGGCACGGTTCACTAGGAAGACATATTTGGAAACTACCAAAATTACAAATACGCTTCATGTGTAGACTCTATTGTTCTCATTATTATCATTCTCCTTTTATTATTTTTTTCCTCCCTCCCACATCAGTGTAAGCTCCCTTTTTTTGTGTGGCCCATTTTAACAATTGCATATAGTCGTCCCTCTGTATACGCTGGGGACTGGTTCCAGGAGCCCCTGCATATACCAAACTCCATGGATGCTCAGGTTCCTTATATAAAATGATATAGTCCCATAGGTACCCTCATCTGCAGGATTTGATCCACAGGCACTTGAATCCATGGTTACCAAACCTGTGAATACAGAGGGCCAGCTGTATGTTTATTGAAAAAAATCTGTGTACAGTGGACCAGGCGTTTCAAAACCATGTTGTTCACGAGTCAACTGTATTCCCTCCATGTTTCTACGCGTAGTTCATAATCATAAAATTATACGCAGGTTACACACCCATTCAATATTTTATTTCATTTTAAAAGTACAATTTTTAGATTATACATCTACCTTTTCTGTACTTAATTTTTATTGAATATTATTTCATAGAGATCCCTCTGAATCTTTTCCAGTTTTAACAGATACACAATATTCTACAATGTGGATGTGCTGTACTCTATAAACCACTTAATTATAAGTAGACATTCACTGTTTCCACTTTTTGCCATTATTAATCATTTAATAGACATCCTAGTTAATATACTGTTTCATAATTTCTCTTTAAAATTTAATTGAATTTATTTTTATTGGGGTGTAATCAACATATAACATTCTATTAGGCTTATGGGTACAAAATAATAATTTGATATATTTACATATTGCAAAATGATTACACCAATAAGTTTAGTTAACATTCCTCATCACACAGTTACAATTGTTTTTTCTTGTGATGAGAATTTTTAAAACTTATTTTAACTTTCAAATATACAATACAGTATTATTAACTATAGTCACTATGCTGTACATTACATCCCCCAGACTTTTTTATCTTATAGTAGAAGTTTGTACCTTTTTATCACCTTCACCCACTTTTTCTGCTCCCCAACTCCCAAATCTGACAACCAACAATCTGTTCTCTGTACCTATGAGTTCTGTATTATTTTAGATTCCACATGGAAGTGAGATCATAAGGTATTTGTCTTTCTCTGTCTGACTTGTGTCACTTAGCATAATTCCCTCAAGGTCCATCCATGTTGTTGCAAATGGCAGAACTTCCTTTCTTTATTGCTGAATAATATTTCATTCTATATATATATATGTGTGTGTGTATGTATGTATATATATATGTGTACATGTGTGTATATATGTATGTATATATATGTGTATGTATGTATATCTGTGTGTGTGTGTATATATATATATATATATATATATATACACACACACACACACACACACACACCCCACATCTTCTATATCTATCCATCCATCCTGCAAACTTAGGTTGTTTCCATGTCTTGGCTATTGTAAACAGTGCTGAAATAAATGAACATAGGGGTGCCTATATCTTTTGAGACAGATTAATTTTCCTTCAGATAAATGTCTGGAAGTAAAATTGCTGGATCATATGGCAGTTAAATTTTAGTTTTTTGAAGTACCTCCATACTGTTTTCCATAGTAGCTGCATCAATTTACATTCCTCCTAACAGAACACAAGTCTTCCCTCTTCTCCACATCCTCGGCAACACTTGTTATTTCTTGTCTTTTCCAGGATAGCCATCCTAACAGGTACGAGGTAATATTGTGGTTTTGATTTGCATTTCTGTGATGATTAGTGAAGTTGAGCACCTTTTCATATACCTGTTGGCCACTTTTATGTATTCTTTTGAAAAAAGTCTGTGTAGATGCTCTACTTATTTTTAATCAAATTGTTCTTTTGCTATTAAGTTGTATAAGTTCTTTATATACTGGGGATATATATGTATATATATGTATATAATGATAAATAACTATATAATATATACATATATTTATACTTATATAAATATATGTTTCTATAAATAATATATACATATATGCCATATATAAAGGTAAATAAATATATAAATAAATACTATGTATAGATATCCAAAATATATTTACAAAGCCAATATTTGGATATGTATATTTGGGAAATATTTTCTCCCATTTTGTAGGTTGCCTTTTCATTCTGTTGATGGTTTACTTTGCTGTGCAGAAGTTTTAAGTTTGATAGTGTCCCAAATATTTATGTTTGCTTTTTTTGCCCTTGGTTTTGCTACCAGATTCAAAGAAACTATTTCCAGGATGGGATAAGTAGCTTACTGCCCATGTTTTTCTCCGGGAGTTTTATAGTTTCAGGTCATACATTCAAGAGTTTATTCCATTTTGAGTTAATTTTTGTATATGTTAAGAAAGGGTTCTGGTTTCATTCTTTTGCATGGCTGTCCAATTTGCCAAACATAATTTGTTGAAGAGACTGTCCTTCCCCATTGTATATTCTTGGCTCTTTTGTTGTAATTTAATTGAGCATATATGTGTGTATTTATTTATGGGCTCTCTGTGTTCCACTGATCTATATGTCTGTTTTTACACCAAAAGCATACTGTTTTGATTACTATGGCTTTGTAATATAATTTGAAATCAGTAAGCATGATGTCTCCAGCTTTCTTCCTCCTCAAGTTTGTTTTGGCTATTCAGGATCTTTTTTGGTTCCATATAAATTTTAGGATATTTGTTGTATTTCTGTGAAAAATGCCATTGGAATTTTGATAGGGTTTGCTTTGAATCTCTAGATTGCTTTGGTTAGTATGAACATTTTAACATTATTAATTCTTTCAGTCCATGAACACAGACTGTCTTTCAATTTATTTGTGTTTTGTTTAATTTACTTCATCAATATCTAATAGTTTTCAGTGTACAGCTCATTCACCTCCTTAGTTAAATTTATTCCTTATATTCTATTCTTTCTGATGCACTTAAATAATTGTTTTCTTAATTCTCTTTCTGATAGTTCATTATCAGTGTCTAGAAGTGCAACAGATGTTTGTATATTGATTTTGTATCCTATACTTTTAATAAGTTCAGTTTTTTTTTTCTAATTTCAGTTATTAATTCTAACCGCTTTTTTTTGGTAGAGTCTTTAGGGTTTTCTGTATATAATAACATTTTAATTACAAATAGAGACAGCTTTACTTGTTCCTTATTTATTTATTTATTGCTTTTTCTTGCTTAATTGTCCTGGCTAAGACTTTTAGAACTGTGTCGAATTAAAGTGGTGAGACTGTCATTCTTGTCTTGCTCTTGATCTTAGAGGAAAATCTTAGTTTTCACAATTGAGTATGACATTAGCTATGGGCTTGTCATATATGGAGTTTATTGTATTAAAGTATGTTCCTACTGTACTCACTTTAAGGGTTTTTATCATGATGCATTTTGAATGCTTTTTATGAATCTATTGAAATGATCATATAATTTTGATCCTTCATTTTGTTAATTTAGTGCATCTCAGTTTTTGATTTGTGGATGTTGAACCATCCTTGCATCCTTTGACTAAATCCCAGTTGATCATGGTGTATGATCTTTTAAATGTTTAATATATATATATATATATATACACACACACACACACACACACACACACACACACACACACACACACCCCACATCTTCTATATCTATCCATCCATCCTGCAAACTTAGGTTGTTTCCATGTCTTGGCTATTGTAAACAGTGCTGAAATAAATGAACATAGGGGTGCCTATATCTTTTGAGACAGATTAATTTTCCTTCAGATAAATGTCTGGAAGTAAAATTGCTGGATCATATGGCAGTTAAATTTTAGTTTTTTGAAGTACCTCCATACTGTTTTCCATAGTAGCTGCATCAATTTACATTCCTCCTAACAGAACACAAGTCTTCCCTCTTCTCCACATCCTCGGCAACACTTGTTATTTCTTGTCTTTTCCAGGATAGCCATCCTAACAGGTACGAGGTAATATTGTGGTTTTGATTTGCATTTCTGTGATGATTAGTGAAGTTGAGCACCTTTTCATATACCTGTTGGCCACTTTTATGTATTCTTTTGAAAAAAGTCTGTGTAGATGCTCTACTTATTTTTAATCAAATTGTTCTTTTGCTATTAAGTTGTATAAGTTCTTTATATACTGGGGATATATATGTATATATATGTATATAATGATAAATAACTATATAATATATACATATATTTATACTTATATAAATATATGTTTCTATAAATAATATATACATATATGCCATATATAAAGGTAAATAAATATATAAATAAATACTATGTATAGATATCCAAAATATATTTACAAAGCCAATATTTGGATATGTATATTTGGGAAATATTTTCTCCCATTTTGTAGGTTGCCTTTTCATTCTGTTGATGGTTTACTTTGCTGTGCAGAAGTTTTAAGTTTGATAGTGTCCCAAATATTTATGTTTGCTTTTTTTGCCCTTGGTTTTGCTACCAGATTCAAAGAAACTATTTCCAGGATGGGATAAGTAGCTTACTGCCCATGTTTTTCTCCGGGAGTTTTATAGTTTCAGGTCATACATTCAAGAGTTTATTCCATTTTGAGTTAATTTTTGTATATGTTAAGAAAGGGTTCTGGTTTCATTCTTTTGCATGGCTGTCCAATTTGCCAAACATAATTTGTTGAAGAGACTGTCCTTCCCCATTGTATATTCTTGGCTCTTTTGTTGTAATTTAATTGAGCATATATGTGTGTATTTATTTATGGGCTCTCTGTGTTCCACTGATCTATATGTCTGTTTTTACACCAAAAGCATACTGTTTTGATTACTATGGCTTTGTAATATAATTTGAAATCAGTAAGCATGATGTCTCCAGCTTTCTTCCTCCTCAAGTTTGTTTTGGCTATTCAGGATCTTTTTTGGTTCCATATAAATTTTAGGATATTTGTTGTATTTCTGTGAAAAATGCCATTGGAATTTTGATAGGGTTTGCTTTGAATCTCTAGATTGCTTTGGTTAGTATGAACATTTTAACATTATTAATTCTTTCAGTCCATGAACACAGACTGTCAATTTATTTGTGTTTTGTTTAATTTACTTCATCAATATCTAATAGTTTTCAGTGTACAGCTCATTCACCTCCTTAGTTAAATTTATTCCTTATATTCTATTCTTTCTGATGCACTTAAATAATTGTTTTCTTAATTCTCTTTCTGATAGTTCATTATCAGTGTCTAGAAGTGCAACAGATGTTTGTATATTGATTTTGTATCCTATACCTTTAATAAGTTCAGTTTTTTTTTCTAATTTCAGTTATTAATTCTAACAGCTTTTTTTTGGTAGAGTCTTTAGGGTTTTCTGTAGATAATAACATTTTAATTACAAATAGAGACAGCTTTACTTGTTCCTTATTTATTTATTTATTGCTTTTTCTTGCTTAATTGTCCTGGCTAAGACTTTTAGAACTGTGTCGAATTAAAGTGGTGAGACTGTCATTCTTGTCTTGCTCTTGATCTTAGAGGAAAATCTTAGTTTTCACAATTGAGTATGACATTAGCTATGGGCTTGTCATATATGGAGTTTATTGTATTAAAGTATGTTCCTACTGTACTCACTTTAAGGGTTTTTATCATGATGCATTTTGAATGCTTTTTATGAATCTATTGAAATGATCATATAATTTTGATCCTTCATTTTGTTAATTTAGTGCATCTCAGTTTTTGATTTGTGGATGTTGAACCATCCTTGCATCCTTTGACTAAATCCCAGTTGATCATGGTGTATGATCTTTTAAATGTTTAATTCACCTTACTAAATTTTTGTTGAGAAGTTTTGCATCTATGTTCATCAGGGATATTGTCCTGTAATTTTTTTTTCTTGTAGTGTCCTTGTCTGGTTTTGGTATCAGGGTAATGCTGTTCTCATATAATGAGTTTGCAAGTGTTTCCTCTCTTATAATTTTTGGAGGAATTTGAGAAGAATTGGTGTCAATTCTTTAATGTTAGGTAGGATTCATCAGTGAAGGCATCTGGTTCTAGATTTTTTGTTGTTGGGAGGTTTTTGATTAATGACTTAATCTCTTTACTTTAGATTGGTCTGTTTAGATTTTTTATGTCTTCCTGATTCAGTTTGGTAAGTTGTATGTTTCTAGAAATTTATCCATTTCTTCTCAGTTGTCTGATTTATTAGCGTATAATTGTTCATAGCAGTCTCTTATGATTCTTTGTATTCCAGTGGTATCAATTAATATCACATCATTTATTTCTGATTTTATTTATGAGTTCTCTCTCTTTTTTCTTGGTGAGTCTAGTTAAAGTTTTGTCTATTCTGTTTATCATTTTTAAAAAGCAGCTCTTAGTTTTATTGATTTTTAAAATCATGTTTCTAGTCTCTGTTTCATTTTATTCCTATACCTTGAGGTATAAAGTTAGGTTGTTTATTTGAGCTCCTTCTTGTTTCTTGAGGTAGGCATTTATCACTGTGAACTTCCCTCTTATAACTGATTTTGCTGCACCCCATAGGTTTTGGTATGTTGTATTTTCATTTTTACTTGTCTCAAGATATTTTTTGATTTCTTCTTTGACTCATTTATTGTTCAGTACCATGTTGTTTAATCTCCACATATTTGTGGAATTTTCCAGTTTTCACCTTATAAGAATCTTGTCTAATTTTAATAGACACATTTTATGGTATGGATGTACTTTATGGACCATTTACTATAAGAAAAAATTTACTTTGTTGCCATTTTTACGATTATGAAGAATGAGTTAATAAACATCCTAGTTAATATATTATTTCATAATAATTCCTTTCTAAGGGATAGATCCCTAAGAATGTATGAGGGCATTGCTCTATCTATCTATCTATCTGTCATCTACCTATCTATCATCTATTTATTTAAAATACGTTGTCACAGTTCTTTTCAAGAAATCATTGACACTTACTCTTTTGACCAAATGCGCAGGAGTGTACCTTTTTCCCCATTTGTTTACCAGTGATGACAGTTTTTTTTGTTTTTAAGTTTTGCCTTCCTGATGGGTATAAAATTATATTTCATATTTATTTTAATTTACATTTATCTGAATACCATACAGTGCTCCAACAAAAGGGTGGATACAGAGGTATTAGCAAGAAGGAACAGTTTAGCAGGTGGTGACTTTGGGGTAGTAGATAGCTTACTTCTCCTGAAAGTAGACACATGGATGAAATAACTAGTCAGGTATTTTACCTCTTTTTATGCCAAACTCAACTATTTTCCTCCAGTTCCTTAATTTATCTTCCATTTATTCTCTTCCCTCCCCTCCTCCTTTCTTCTCTTACCTCCCTCCTCTTTGTTTCTTCCTGTCCTTTCTTTCTGTTTTCACTTTCTCACTCCTATTTCTTCAATTTTTCTGTCTCATTGTAAGAAATTTGTCATACAGCTATTTCCACATAAGGACACAAAGATATTCATTGCGGAAATGTTTGGAAAAATGAGAACAACTCATGAAAAAACACTATTATTTGACTCAATAAAAATTCCAACCCCTTGCTCATTTAATTGAATTCATTACTTCCTTTACCCACCTCCCCTGCCACCAGGCGTGGCCATTTCATATCTTTCTGGCAATGAGATGTAAGCAGAAATGTGTTAAGCCATCAGTGGGATAAGTTCTCATTTTCCTCATGAAAGAGACAGACAGTTTGGATGTGGGTGTGATGATGACCTGGGGAAGACCTTTTGTAACTATGAGGACAAAGGGTAAAAGAATCATAGACACCTGTACTGACGTTATGGAGCTACTAAAGCAAAGCTGCCAAATGTTCACCTAGAGAGTTTTTGTTTTAGAAAAAAGGCACTTTTTAAAAGAATAATATACTTGGCAGTTCCATTTTGCTGCCAAAGACATTCCCAGCTAACATAAGATCCACTGTCCACTAATCAGAGCCTGTTAATTAACTAGGATGTACTTGTACAATCAAATGCAATCATGTAATAGATAGAAGATAAAACCATAAGTATGGACATAGGGAGATGGACACAATAAAGTTAATTCAATGTATCAAGTGAGTTAAGAGCTGATATAAGTTGTGAACTTTAAAAAATGTATATATACCAAGGGGACTGTCTTGAAGAATCTGGAAAGAATTGTTAACTGTGGTTACTTCTGAGGCTGGGATATAGGGGCCAAGAGGGAGAGGAGAATGCTTTTATTACTTAAAATATTTTGTTGTATATTTTTTCTTTTACAACACACATAATAAAGAATAAATAGTGAAAAAACAAAGTGGCCTACAGAAATGTTCCATGTTTTATTTTCTGGGACGCATTACTTAAAAAAAGAAAAAGAAAATTAGATTTTTAAAATCTAGAAATTTTTTTTATTCACAATTTTTAATACTCCATACTACTAGGCAACATGAAAATGCAATATAAGCATTGACCTAGGTGACAGGAAATCTATTTTCTACACCTATCTCTGTTACCAACTTGTTTTCTAGACCTTGGGCTATCTCTATTTATGTTTCTCACTTTATTCTAAGTTAAGACAAATTGGTTGCCTGAGGGTGTCTCCCTGATCTGGTTCCGATAATCAGTAATGAGACTGATAAAGGTATAGTATTTGGTAGTACTCCGTCTGGCGTGCAGTATCCTACAAATCTAAGGCTCCACTACTCAAGCTGATAAAAAGATGAAGCTGGTGGTCAGCTTAGTATACCAAGCTTGTCTGTGATAAATGGTCTTTAAGGGGTCTATGGCATCAGACTCTAGTGTTGTACATCTTGTTGAATATATGCCCCAATGTGGACTGATAACATCATCTCATCAAGGCACACTTTATTTTCAATTATCCAAAAAAAATTCTCCTAAATATTTTGTCATATAAATTGTTGCAAATAATTACTTAGAGAAATCTGAATGGATTGTAGGGTTACTGAAATTGGTATTAACCTTTATTCCAGATTAAGCTCAAAGAGTTTAAATATTCAATTTAAAAAATTTTATTAAAACATACTTTTTTAAAGTGATAATCAACCTTAAAACTCCAGCTACTTCTTGCATTTTTTTCTTAAGCATTCTTTAATTACTTAGGGGAATTTCTAATACATGGATTAGATTGTAGAAAAAAAAAGCTTTGACAATAAATTTCGTGAGCTTGACAAACCATGAACATAGGAATATTTTCATGTTGAAAATTCCCCAGACATTTATAATACACAGAGTATTCCTTGTTTAGATTTTCCTGTCATTGGCTCCACTTAGTTTTATAATACAGATTATCATGAGAGAGGCAAAGAAAGCCTGTGTCCCACTCCCTTGAAAGGAATTTGTTTTCAAAGTGATTATTTTTTGAAAATAAGTACAGTTGTTCTTTTACTATGTCTTGATGACTATGTACATTCAGTGCCTACCTTTTTCATCTTAGGCTGTATCTGCACAGGTGATACCACTATCCTTTCCTGGGGAAGGTAGAACTGAGCCCTTCATAACATGTTTGTTATCATTCGATGGTATAAATTCCAAATCTGCTTAGTAGCGAAAAAGAACTCTGTTGTTTTCCTGATTGCTTCCAGTCTCACTTTCCCATGAATCTCATGAATGTGAATGTGAATGTTAGGTCTATGTTTCCCATTCCCACAGTTTGGGCCTTATTTTCGAAGTTGTACATGAAAACATACAGTCAATAATCTAATAGAAAGTTGCATATTTTAGTTTATTGGTACTGGAAAGAGTAAAAGACATCATAAGTCACTTACTGTGCAAAGCATTAGGAAGAATCAGGCCTGTTTTCCAGCTCAGATCAAATATTGTTAATATTATCATGTGAAATATGGCCTACGTAGTTAATTAAGGGCTTTATAGATCAGTGGTTTAAGCATATTCTATTGATTTTCTTGATCGATAGAAAAAGATTTGTATAAATATATGACTTTAATTCAGTGTTCTATATTTGTACTGGCATAAAAAACAACATTCCAATAAGTTAGTATTTCCTGTAAAGAATTATACTCTTATTGGACACATTATTAAAACAATAATCCTTGAACTATTCTAAATAGAAGTTAATGTCTGATATATTGTTTAAAACTTAATGGCATTTTAATCTTCAATATTGATTTAGTGGCAACTGCAACTTGCTAGAAATTTAAAATTTAATCGACATCATTAAAAAGTGTGGAGTTAAGGAAGTTTATAATATTGTTAAAATGCTGTATACGGTATTGGTGCTGTGAATTGAGATGCCATAAAATTATTAAGTTAACCGTATATAAAAATTTTTTAGTATTTAAAAGTCCATCAAATCAAGGATATCAATATCATTTATTAAACTCTTCTGTGTTCTTATAAATAAGGCTTAGATTAATATATTATTCAATATACAAATTACATATTGAATATATATGCATATATGGTTAATACGTAAGTATTAAATAAAATTAGGAGGACAAAATTGAAATAAAAGTCAGGAAAATTATCAATGATATATTTATGTCAGTAGTCCTATATACTTTACCAACACTGAAACATATTTATTTTTAAGCTTCCTAGGGCCAAAGCAAAGAAAAAAGAAATAGGACCAATCATGTTAATTTCATTGTTGAAAATAGACATATATGTTTCATAGGAGAAGTAAAATTCTTATTGCACTTAGTTTCTTTTGTGGAATATAAGACAGGGAACATTGAATGATACAATGGTCAATGTCTTCTAAACACCCCTATAACAAATAATATATCAGAATTCATTAAGTTATTTAATATTGTATTTTTCAATAAAATCTGAGGTTGTAAAAATTAAGCATAATTCAATAAAAATACAATTCTGATTTTCAAGACAGTATTGTCTAGTTAAACAAATGCATCTTGTGATTATGCATGTCACAGTATGTTAACTTCTGATTTCATAAATTGCTAGACAAATTAGTGTTGTGTATGTGCATTTATATACACACATAAAACAATATATTGGATGTGAACTTATCCAAATAAGCTTTTTTATACAAACACATTTACTTTTAAAATTCTCCTCTACTTCCTTTGGTTTTACTGATTTTTAAATTTTATTTCCTCTTTTCAGTTTCATCGATTTCTGTTCTAATTTGCATTTTCTTTTTTTCTGCTTACTTTGGATTTAATTTGCTCTATTTCTTTAATTTTCTAATGTAGAAGTTTAGATTATTAATTTCTAGACCTATTTTCTAATATATGCATTCAGTGCTATATTTCAGTGTAAGCAATGTTTTTGTTGAATCCTTTTTTTTTTTTTTTTTTTTTTTTTTTTTGTGGTATGCGGGCCTCTCACAGTTGTGGCCGCTCCCGTTGAGGAGCACAGGCTCCAGACGCGCAGGCTCAGCGGCCATGGCTCACGGGCCCAGCCGCTCCGCAGCATGTGGGATCTTCCCGGACCGGGGCACGAACCCATGTCCCCTGCATCGGCAGGCAGACTCTCAACCACTGCGCCACCAGGGAAGCCCTGTTGAATCCCTTTTTGATAAGTTGAGTTTTCATTTTCATTTAGGTCAAAAGAGTTTTTTTTATTTCTATTGAGATTTCTTCTCTGTCCCATGGTGTTTTTTTAAATTGAGGTATACTTGATTTGCTATATTATATTACTCTCAGCTGTACAATGTAGTGATTCAAAATTTCTATAGATTATACTCCTTTTAAAGTTATAAAATATTGGCTATATTCCCTGTGATATACAACATATCCTTGTAGCTTATTTATTTTACACATATTATTTTTTACCTCTTAATCCTGTACCCCTATCTTGCCCCTTCAACTTTCCTCTCCCCACTGGTAACCACTAGTTTGTTCTCTATATCTGTGAGTCTGGTTTTGTTTTGTTATATTCATTCATTTGTTTTGTTTTTTAGATTCCACATATAAGTGATAACATACAGTATTTGTCTTTCTCTGTCTGACTTATTTCACTAAGCACAGTACTCCTCAGATCCATCCACATTGCTGCAAATAGCAGTATTTCATTCCTTTTTTATGGCTGAGTAATATTCCATTGTGTGTGTGCATGTGTGTGTGCCTGTGTGTATCACATTTTCTTGATACAATCATCTGTTAATGGGCACTTGGGTTGCTTCCGTGTCTTGGCTATTGTAAATAGTGCTACTACAAACATTGTGGTGCATGTCTTTTTGGATTAGTATTTCCGTTTTTTCTGGGTATATACCTCGGAATGGAACTGCTGGGACATATGGTGGTTCTATTTTTAGTTTTTTGAGGAACCTCCATACTGTTTTCCATAGTGGCTGCACCAATTTACATTCCCACCAACTGTGTACAAGGGTGCCCTTTTTTCCACATCCTTGCCAACATTTGGTATTTGAGTTCTTTTTGATGATGGCCATTCTGACAGGTGTGAGATGATATCTCATTATGGTTTTCATTTGCTTTTCCCTAATGATCAGTGATATAGAGCATCTTTTCATGTACCTGTTGACGATCTGCATGTTTTCTTTGGAAAAATATCTATTCATTTTCTGTCCAATTTTTCTTTGGATTTTTTGGGTTTTGCCATTGATTTATAATAGATTTTTATATATTTTGGATATTAACCCCTGATCACATACATGATTTGCAAATGTTTTCTCCCATTCAGTAAGTTGACATTTCATTTTATTGATGGTTTATTTTGCTGTACATAGTTTGATATAGTGTCATTTGTCTATTTTTGATTTTGTTGCCTTTGCTTTTGGTATGAGATCCAGAAAATCATCACCATGACCAATTTCAAGGAGCAGAGCCCCTGTGTTTTCTTCTAGGATTTTTATGGTTTCAAGTCCTGTGTTCAAGTCTGTCATAGACTTTGAATTAATTTTTGTATATAGTGTGAGATTGAGGTCCAATTTCATTATTTTGCATGTGGCTGCCCAGTTTTCCCAACATCATTTATTAAAGAGACTTTTTATTCCTCATTGTATATTCTTGGCTCTTTTGTTATAAATTAACCATATGCACATGGGTTTATTTCTGGGCTCTCTATTCTGTTCCATTGATCTATATGACTATAATTATGCCAATAGCATATTATTTTGATTAGTATGGCTTTTTAATATAGTTTGAAATCAGAAAGCATAATACCTCCCGCTTTTTTCTTCTTTCTCAATATTGCTTGCGCTTTTTGGGGTTTTCGTGGTTCCAAAAAAAATTTTAGGATTGTTTTTTCTAATTCTGTAAAAAAAATGCCATTGAGATCTTTTTTTTGTGTGTGTGTGTGGTATGTGGGCCTCCCTCTGTTGTGGCCTCTCCCGTTGCGGGGCACAGGCTCCGGACGCGCAGGCTCAGCGGCCATGGCTCACGGGCCCAGCCGCTCCGCGGCATGTGGGATCCTCCCAGACCGGGGCGCGAACCCGGTTCCCCTGCATCGGCAGGTGGACGCGCAACCACTGCGCCACCAGGGAAGCCCCCATTGAGATCTTGATAGAAATTGCACTGAACTCATAAATGGCTTTTGGTAGTATAGACATTTTAACAATATTAATTCTTCTGGTCTATGAACATGGTATACATTTCCATTTATCTGTGTCTTCTTTGATTTCTTTCATCAATGTTTTATAGTTTTCAGTATAATGATCTTTCACCTCATTAAATTTATTCCCATGTATTTTATTGTTTTTGATGCTATTCTAAATGAGATCATTTTCTTTATTTCCGTTAAAGGTACTTTGTTGTTAGTGTATAAAACACAACTGATTTTTAATGTTTGTTTTGTATCCTTCAACTTTACTGAATTTTTTGAAAGGATCTAAGTTTTTTGGTGGAGTCTTTAGGATATTCTCTATATAAAACCATGTTGTTTGTAAATAGAGACAGTTTTACTCCTTCCTTTCCAATTTGGATGTCTTTTATTTCTTTTTCTGGCCTAATTGTTCTAGCTAAGATTTCCACTATTATGTTGAACAGTAGTGGTAATGGTGGGGATCCTTGACTTCTTCCTCATATTAGTGGGAAAGCTTTCAACCTTTCATCATTGAATATGATGTTAACTATGAGCTTTCATATACGGCCTTTATTATGTAGTGGTGTGCTCCTTCTATACCTAATTTGTTAACAAGTTTATCATAAAGAGATGTTGAATTTTGTAAAATGCTTTTTCTGCATCTATTGAGATGATCATATGATTTTTTCCTTTCATTGTATTAATGTGATGTATCACATTGGTTTGCATATGTTGAACCATCCTTGCATCACAAAGATAAATCCCACTTGATCATGGTAAATGATCCTTTTGATGTGCTGTTGAACTCAGTTTTCTTAGCATTTTATTGAGAATTTTTGCATTTATATTCATCAAGGGTATTGGCCTGTAGTTTTCTTGCCATGTTCTTTTCTGTCTGTGGTGTTAGGGTAATGCTGGCCTCATAAAATGAGTTTGGGGGTGTTTCCTCTTCTTCAAATTTTTGGAAGGGTTTGAAATGAATTGGTGTGAATTCTTCTTTAAATGTTTGGTAAAATTCACCAGTTAATTAATCTGGCCCTAAGCTTTCCTTCATTCAGAGATTTTAAATTATTGATTCAATGTTTTTACTTATAATTGGTCTGTTCATATTTTCTGTTTCTTCCTTATTCATTGTTGGTAAGTTGTATGTTTCTAAGAGTTTTTCCATTTCTTCTAGTTTGTCCAGTTTGTTGGCATATAGTTACCTTAGCAGCTTCTTATGATCCTTTGTATTTCTGTGATATTAGTTTTAATGTTTCCTTTTTCATTTATAATTTTGTTGACTTATTTTCTCTCTCTGTCTACCCTGATTAGGCTAACTAAAGGTTTGTCAATTCTGTTTATCCTTTATAGAACTAGCTTTTGTTAATACTTTTTCTTTTATTTATTCATGTTCTAATCTTAATTATTATATTCCTTCTGCTACATTTGGGCTCACTTTATTTTTCCATTTCTAGTTCCTTATGGCATAGATTTAGCTTCTTTGTTTGAGATCATTTTTGTTTCTTAATGTAGGCCTTTTCCTTCTTTAGAATAGTTTTTGCTGCATCCATATGTTTTGGTATGTTGTGTTTCTATTTTCATTTGTCTCAGATACTTTTTTATTTTCACTTCATTTATTGTTTGTCCTTTATTGTTTTTGGCTGTGTCGGGTCTTAGCTGTGGCATGCAGGGTCTTCGTTGAGGCATGCAGGATCTTTCGTTGCGGCTCAGGGGCTTCTCTCTAGTTGTGGTGTGCAGGCCTCTCTCTAGTTGTAATGTGTGGGTTTTTTTTCTCTCTCTAGTTGTGGCACATGGGCTCCAGGGCATGTGGGCTCTGTAGTTGTGGCGCGTGGGGTCCAGAGTGCATGGGCTCTGTAGTTTGTGGCACGCGGGCTCTCTCGTTGAGGCGTGCGAGCTCATTTGTTGTGGCACATGGGCTTAGCTGCCCCACAGCATGTGGGATCTCAGTTCCCTGACCAGGGATTGAACCTGTGTCCCTTGCATTGGAAGGCAGATTCTTTACCACTGGACCGCCAGGGAAGTCCCCCTTCACTTATTTATTTATTTTTGATCTATTGGTTGTTCAGGAGAGTTCAATATCTATGTGTTCCTCTTGCTATTGACCATTGTGGTCAGAGAACATATTTAGTATGATTTCAGTCTTCTTGAATTTGCTGAGACTTCTTTGTGGTCTAACATATGGTCTCTCCTAGAAAATGTTACATGTGCACTTGAGAAGAATGTGTATTCTTCTGTTTGTGGACAAAATATTCTTTATATCTCTTCAAGGTACATTTGGTCTATCGTGTTGTTCACATCCACTGTTTCCTTACTGTCTGTCTGGATGACAAATGGATATTAAAGTCCCTGACTATAATTGTATTACTGTTTATTTCTCCTTTTAAGTCTGTTATGTTTTACTTAATATATTTAGGTGATCCATTGTTGGGAGCATAAATATTTACAATTTTTACATCTTCTTGGTGGAATGACATCTTTATCATTATACGATGAGCTCTTTGTCTCTTTTTACTATTTTTAGTTTAAGGTCAGTTTTTTTTTTCTGCTATAAGTATAGCTACTCCTGCTTTTTTCTTTTGGTTACCATTATCTTGAACTATTTCCATTCCTCATTCTCATCTATGTGTGTTTTTAAGGCTAAAGTGAATCTCTTGTAAGCATCATATGATTGGCTCTTGTTTTAATATCTATTCAGCCATTCTATGTCTTTGATTAAAGAATATAATCCATTTATGTTTAATGTAATTATTGATAGGTAAGAACTTATTATTGCCATTTTGTTCATTGTTTTCTGGTTGTTCTATAGATCCAGTGTTCCTTGTTTCCTATTTTGCTGTCTTTTTTTGTGTTTTGATGTATTTTGGTATCAGTATGCTTTGACTTCTTTATCATATTCTTTTGTATAATTATCAAATAGCTAATATTGGATTATTGTATTTATGGTTATTTTTACTACATTTGTTTTATAACTTTTAAACTAGAGTTGTAAGTGAATTAGGTACTACTGTTATCATATTACAAAATATATCTTTGACTATATATTTACCATTACCAGTGAGTTTTATGGTGCCTTCTTATGTTTATGTGATGTAAATTAGTGTCCTTTTAGTTCCACACAAAGGACTTACTTGAGCATTTCTTGTAAGTCAGGTCTAGTTGTGATGAACTCCCTCAGCTTTTGTTTGTTCAGGAAAGACTTTATATCTTTTTTATTTCTGAAAGACAGCTTTGCTGAGTATAGAATTCTTGGTTGACATTTTTTTCTTTCAATATTTTGAATATATCTTCTCATTTTCTCCTAGCCTGAAAATTTTCTGTTGAGAAATCTGCTGATGTTTTATGGGGGGTTCCCTTGTATGTAACTTGTCTCTTCTCTCTTGCTGCATTTCTTTGTCTTTGACTTTTGATGATTTAATGATAATGTCTCAGGGTAACCCTATTTGGGCTCAGCCTCTCTGGGGACTTTTTGGCCTCATAGATTGAATGTCTGTTTCCCCAGGTTTGGCTAGTTTTCCACCAGTACTGCTTTTAATATACCATTTGTCCTTTTCTCTTTATTTTTTTCCTTTGGAATTCCATTAATGTATTGATTCTTTAGATTTTGTCAAACAAATCCCACAGGATTTTTTCACTCTTTTTTTTTTTCTCCTCTGACTGAATAATTTCCAAGTCATTGATTCTTTCCTTTGAATGGTTGAGTCTGTTGTTGAAGCTCTGTATAGAATTCTTGAGTTCAGTCATTATAGTTTTCAGTTCTAGGGTTTGTCTTTTTTTTTATGGTTTCTGTTCCTTTGTTGAACTTCTCATTTTGTTTATGCATTATTTTCCTAATTTTGTTCAGTTTTCTGTCTGTGTTTTCTTGTAGATCACTAAATTTCCTTTAAGGGGATTATTCTGAATTCTTTGTTTGCTAGCTCATAGATTTCCATTTCTTTAGGGTCAGTTATTGAAGCTTTACTAGTTTTCTTCAGTGATGTCATGTTTACCTGATTTTTCATAATCTTTTATTCCTTAAGTTGGTATTTGTGTATTTTAATAAGCAGTCTCTCTTCCAGACTTTACAGATTTGCTTCAATAGAGACAGTTCTTAACCAGTCAGCTCAGCTGGGTTTCTAGATGTGTCTGATAGTAATATCTTTGGGAAGAAGTGGCTTGCTGTCAGGGTCTATATTTTGGCAAGGCCACTGCTCAAGTGCTTAAATTGGCAGGCTGATTGCTGCTTGCTGAGAAGAGTTAGATAGTACTGCAGGCTTGATTCCCTGCCCAAGCAGGGCTGTAGGCTGGACTTTGAAGTTGCCTGTGTTTTCTGGTCAGGCTTACTAGACAGTCAGGACTAGGTATTATTTCAGCTGCTGGTGGGGCACTGAATTAGCTTCCCTGTCCTGGTGGCACAGTTCATTGTTTTGGGACCTGAATCAAGTAAGACTGTACTGAATTCCCTCATCAGATGAGGCCACTGGTTTTGCTTTGCAGATGGGGAAAGCCACAGGCTGGGCTTTCTGTTCAAGTTCCACAGCTACTTGTGTGCTCTGTTTAGGTTCCCTGGTTGGGCAGTTGAAGGCCGTATTCAGTATTTGGCAAGACTATGAATTAGTTTCCCTGCCTAGCTTCAAGGCAGGCAAAGCTCTTTGTTAGTGGTCTTGGCTCAAGACAACCTGTGCCCCAAGTTCCCTGCCTGAACAGGGCCATTGTCTTTGCTGTGTAGACTATGAGCTCTGCCTGTTGGTCTCTCTGCTTGACAGTTGCTATATTACACAGCTTTCCAGGTGTTCTGACCAGGCTTTCCAGTTGAGCGGGGCTGGGAGCTTCACTTAACAGTGGGTGGGGCTATATCTGAGCTCCTCTGCCCAGGTGGGTTGGGGGGGTCCAACTCCAAGAAGTCTCCCTGGTTTTCCTGATCAGGTTTTCTGGTTGGGAGCAGCCTGAAGCTACAATGAACAATTGGCACAGATGACTCAGCTCTCCTAACTGGCAGAGGCAGACCAGGTTCCAGGTCAAAAAAGACTGTTTGAGGACCAGAATCAGACAGACCTGTACACTGCTGTGTTCACTGGTTGGACTGTGCCACAAGTTGGATCTTCAGATGAGCAGAGCTGCTGGTTGGACTACAGCTTGAGTGCTGCATGTAGGAACTCTGTCTGCCAAGACCTGAGTGCTGGTTGTTGCAATCAGATTCCCAGTGGTCAAGCCCTGTACATTCTCCTGCAACCCTAGTGGGGCTAGACTGGAGTAGGGGCTGCCAGGAAGTGACCCACAATGCTGGGCAAGCTGTATGTCCACCCAGGGCTCTCTTTTCACACTGGAGAAACTGCAGGCTCAGGGGAGACTTGTTGGAGTGATGCTGCACTGCACTGGACTTGGGGAGGGGTAATGAGGTCACACACAGCCGCTCCTCTTACCTTCTAATGTGGTCTGTCTTGGTGTCTGTGGTACAGGGGGTGTTTCAGCCTCACCCTCATGTTCTAAAATTCTCTCCATAGTGTCTTGTCCATAAATAGTTGTTAGTTGTTCTTCTTGTGAATGGGGAGCAATGTTAGAAATGACGTATGTCATCATCTTGGTGACTTCACTTCTCTCTTTTTACTTTCTTAGGGTGTTGTTTACAACATAGAAAATTATAATTTTGATTAAGTCCATTTTATTTATTATTGTTTCACTTGTGGATTTGATGTCATAATTAAGAAACCATTGCTCATCCCAAGGTCATGAAGATTTAGACCTAATTTTTTCCTAGTATTTCTATCGTTTTAGAATTTAGGTTTAGAGTTTAGATTTTACAGTTAGGTCTTTAATCATTTGGAGTTAATTTTTTATGCTGTAAGGAAGGGGTCCAATCTGTTGTTTTGCATATGGATATTCAGTTGGTCCAGTTCTTTTTTTTTGTTTTCTGTTTTCCTATGTGTTTATTTAAAATTTTTTTTGGTTTTCATTTCATTTAATTTTATTTTTATACAGCAGGTTCTTATTATTATCTGTTTTATACAAATTAGTGTATACATGTCAATCTCAATCTCCTAATTCACCCCACCCCACAACCCCCCAACGCTTTCCCCCCTTGGTGCCCATACATTTGTTCTCTACATCCCTCTCTATTTCTGCCTTGCAAACCAGTTCATCTGTACCATTTTTCTAGATTCCACATATGTGTGTTAATATACGATATTTGTTTTTCTCTTTCTGACTTACTTCACTCTGTATGACAGATTCTGGGTCCATCCACATCTCTAAAAATGACCCAATTTCGTTCCTTCTTATGGCTGAGTAATATTCCATTGTATATAAGTACCACATCTTCTTTATCCATTCGTCTGTCTATCGACACTTAGGTTGCTTCCATGACCTGCCTATCATAGATAGTGCTGCAGTGAACATTGGGGTACATGTGTCTTTTTGAATTATGGTTTTCTCTGGGTATACGCCTCGTAGTGGGATTGCTGCATCATATGGTAATTCTATTTTTGTTTTATAAGGAACCTCGATACTGTTCTCCATAGTGGCTGTATCAATTTACATTGCCAACAGCAGTGCAAGAGTGTTCCCTTTTCTCCAAACCCTCTCCAGCATTTATTGTTTCTAGATTTTTTGTTGATCATGATAACTCTATTTTTGTTTTTTTAAGGAAGCTCCATACTGTTCTCCATAGTGGCTGTATCAGTTTACATTCCCATCAACAGTGCAAGAGGGTTCCTTTTTTTCCACACCCTCTCCAGTATTTGTTATTACTAGATTTTCTGATGATGCCCATTCTAACTGGTGTGAGGTGAATCTCATTGTAGTTTTGATTTGCATTTCTCTAATAATTAGTGATGTTGAGCATATTTTCATTGCCTCTTGGCCATCTTCTTTGGAGAGATGTCTATTTAGGTCTCCTGCCCATTTTTTGATTGGGTTATTTGTTTTGTTGATATTGAGCTCCATGAGCTATTTATGTATTTTGGGGATTAATTCTTTGTCCGTTGATTTGTTTGCAAATATTTTCTCCCATTCTGAGGGCTGTCTTTTTGTCTTGTTTATAGTTTCCTTTGTTGTGCAAAAGCTTTTAAGTTTCATTAGGTCCCATTTGTT
>NC_041222.1:105224048-105224465 GCF_002837175.3 Physeter macrocephalus | reverse complement strand
TGATTAGCTCTAGTAGTTTTCTGGTGGCATCTTTAGGATTCTCTCTGTATAGTACCATGTTATCCGCAAACAGTCACTGATTTACTTCTTCTTTTCCAAATTGTGATCTTTAATTGTTAGTGTATATGAATGCAAGAGGTTTCTGTGCATTAATTTTGTATCCTTCAACTTTACCAAATTCATTGATTAGCTCTAGTAGTTTTCTGGTGGCATCTTTAGGATTCTCTATGTATAGTACCATGTTATCCGCAAACAGTCACTCATTTACTTCTTCTTTTCCAATTTGTATTCTGTTTATTTCTTTTTCTTCTCTGATTGCTGGGGCTAGGACTTCCAAAACTATGTTGAATAATAGTGGCGAGAGTGTACATCCTTGTCTTGTTCCTGATCTTAGTGGAAATGCTTTCAGTTTTTCAC
>NC_041222.1:105221106-105222715 GCF_002837175.3 Physeter macrocephalus | reverse complement strand
AGCTCTTCTCTAAATGTTTGGTAGAATTCACCTGTGAAGCCATCTGGTCCTGGACTTTTGTTTGTTGGAAGATTTTTAATCACAGTTTCAATTTCATTACTTGTGATTGGTCTGTTCATATTTTCTATTTCTTCCTGGTTCAGTCTTGGAAGGTTATACCTTTCTAAGAATTTGTCCATTTCTTCCAGGTTGTCCATTTTACTGGCAGAGTTGCTTGTAGTAGTCTCCTATGATCCTGTGTATTTCTGTGGTGTCTGTTGTAACGTCTCCTTTTTCATTTCTAATTTTATTGATTTGAGTACTCTCCCTCTTTTTCTTGATGAGTCCAGCTAAAGGTTTATCAATTTTGTTTATCTTCTCAAAGAACCAGCTTTTAGTTTTATTGATCTTTGCTATTGTTTCCTTCATTTCTTTTTCATTTATTTGTGATCTGATGTTTATGATTGCTTTCCTTCTGCTAACTTTGGGGTTTTCTGTTCTTCTTTCTCTAATTGCTTTAGGTGTAAGGTTAGATTGTTTATGTGAGATTTTTCTTGTTTCTTGAGATAGGATTGTATTGCTATAAAGTTCCCTCTTAGAACTGCTATTGCTGCATCCCACAGGTTTTAGATCATCGTGTTTTCATTGTCATTTGTCTCTAGGTATTATTTGATTTCATCTTTGATTTCTTCAGTGATGTCTTGGTTATTTAGTAACGTATTGTTTAGCCTCCATGTGTTTGTGATTTTTATGATTTATTCCCTGTAATTTATTTCTAATCTCATAGCATTGTGGTCAGAAAATATGCTTGATGTGATTTCAATTTTCTTAAATTTACAGAGGCTTGGTTTTTGACCCAAGATGTGATCCATACTGGAGAATGTTCTATGTGTAGTTGAGAAGAAAGAGTTACTCTATCTTTCTTTTGATTTCCATTTGCATGGAATATCTTTTTCCATTCCCTCACTTTCAGACTGTATGTGTCCCTAGGTCTGAAGTGCATCTCTTGTAGACAGCATATATATAGGTCTTGTTTTTGTATCCATTCAGCCAGTTCTCTGTCTTTTGGTTCGAGCATTTAATCCGTTCACATTTAAGTTTATTATTGATATGTATGTTCCTATTACCATTTTCTTAATTGCTTTGGGTTTGTCTTTGTAGGTCCATTTCTTCTCTTGTGTTTCCCACTTAGAGAAGTTCCTTTAGCATTTGTTGTAGAGATGGTTTGGTGGTGATGAATTCTCTTAGCTTTTGCTTGTCTGTAAAGCTTTTGATTTCTCCATCAAATCTGAATGAGATCCTTGCCGGGTAGAGTAATCCTGGTTGTAGGTTCTTCCCTTTCATCACTTTAATTATATCATGCCACTCCCTTCTGGCTTGTAGAATTTCCGCTGAGCAATCAGCTTTTAACCTTATGGGAGTTCCCTTGTATGTTATTTGGTTTTCTTCCCTTGTTGCTTTTAATAATTTTTCTTTGTCTTTAATTTTTGTCAGTTTGATTACTATGTGTCTTGGCATGTTTCTCCTTGGGTGTATCCTGCCTGGGACTCTGCACTTCATGGACTTGGGTGGCTATTTACTTTCCGATGTTAAGGAAGTTTTTGACTATAATCTCTTCAAATATTTTCTC
>NC_041222.1:105209986-105220018 GCF_002837175.3 Physeter macrocephalus | reverse complement strand
CACAATCAAATCCCACTAGCCTTCCATCTCTGGGAATTCCTCCTCCCGTTGCTGGACCCCCAGGTTGGGAAGCCTGATGTGGGGCTCAGGACCTTCACTCCAGTGGGTGGCCTTCTGCGGTATAATTGTTCTTCAGTTTGTGGGTCACGCATCCAGCAGTTATGGGATTTGATTTTATTGTGATTGTGCCCCTCCTACCGTCTCATTGCAGCTTCTCCTTTGTCTTTGGATGTGGGGTATCTTTTTTGGTGAATTTCAGTGTCTTCCTGTTGATGATTGTTTAGCAGTTAGTTGTGATTCCAGTGCTCTCGCAAGAGGGAGTGAGCACACGTCCTTCTACTCCACCATCTTGCACAACCTCCCATGTCCAGTACCAGTTCTTGAAAAGACTTTTCTTTACACATTAAATTGCCTTGGCACACTGATTAAAAATCAACTGGCCATAAATGTATGGGTCTATTTCTGGACTCTCAATTGTATTTCATTAATCTATATGTCTATCCTTATGCAACTACCACATTGTCTTTATTCTTGTACCTCTGTATTAAGTTTTGAAATTTGGATGTATGAATGCTTCAACTTTGTTTTTTTTTTTCAAGATTAGTTGTGTTATTCTGCATCCCTTAAATTGCCATATAATTTTTTAGAATTAGTTTGTCAATATCTATTTTAAAAAGTGACATTCATAATTTGGTATGCATTGCATTGAGTCCACAAATTAATTTAAGGACTGTTGCTATCTTAATGATGTTACATTGTGGTCCATGAGCATGGATGTTTTCCATTTATTTATATTGTCTTTGATTTCTTTCAACAATGTTTTAGAGTTTGCAGAATACAATTTTTTCATTTCTCTTTTAAACTGTATTCCTAAGTATTTTATTCTTTTTGATGCCATTGTAAATGGAATTGTTTATTTCACTTTTCAATATTTCATTGCTGGTTGATTTTTCTTTATTAATCTTGAACTCTGACACCTTGATGAACTTGTTTATTGATTCTAGAGCTATTTTTTACCTGATTTCTTAACATATTATACACATAAGATTTTATTTGCAAATACAGATAGTTTTAATTCTTTGCAATTTGGGTGTCTTTTATTTCTTCATCTTGTCTAGTTGCCCTGGTACAATCAACATTACAGTGTTGAATGGAAATGACTGTGTAACAGTCACATATTCCTATTTCTTTGAATGTCATGAATTTTTTATAATATATTGTAGCAACTCTGGATACTGATTTACACCTCACTGCTAGAACTTGTTGTTGTTGGTTTACTTGCTTGGCTGGACTATTTCAGTAAAGTCTATTTTTCCTGCAATATGTAATTTCCGATATTGCTCTTTATAGATTGTAGCCTTGGACAGGACAACCTTGGATCACAGTGGTTTGAGCTGTATGCTTTTGACTGTCTTTCCTTGATCTCTCTGTTAAGCTATTCATGACTCTTGGTATCACACTCAGCTAATAGCCACTGATTATGTTATCATAATTACCAGCTCATTGCTTTACTGCTTTCCATAATGTGTGGCATAAATTTCTCCACTGCCTGATCTAATTAAATTGGGCCCATTTTCTAGGGCATGTGCATTCTACATTTGAACATATTAGTAAATATCTTGTGGATAATAATAACCAGTTCTTGAAGAAAGGAGTTATAAAAAAATAAAAAAATAAAAAAAAAAAGAAAGGAGTTATAAATAAAGTAGGGAGAGGACCAGGAAACTCTGTGATGCTCATGAAATCAGAAATATCAATATGTACTAATAGTTTTAAAATAGATATATAGACAGATAGATGTGGAAATAAAACTAGATGCATGTAGATACATACACATGTTTCTTAGCTATGTCCACTGAGAAGGTAGTAACATATCAGTAGCAGCGAGCACATCTAACACCCCAATCTTGGTGTCTAAATGCCCTTCTACAATGAATGGAACTAGGGCTTCTTGGAGGATGATCTGATACCAGGGCTGGGATAAGCAATGTAGAAGATAAACTGATAACATCTTTTTGACCAAAAACTAAGAAACTGCTCAAAAGTAATTGTTATATAACAAAATTACAAAGAAGTAAGCTTGACAGGGATACTTCTGGCAAAATAGGGAAAATTTTGTATTCCAAAAAAAATGATTATAGGAAAGAACTATAAATTCTTGAATATGCTATTCCCCTAGTCCACTTTAATATAAATAATTTTAATTTAGACTGACTCAACTCATAGAATAAAATAAATATCCATGAGTCCACATTGGTATAAAGAAATAATTGGATAATCACATTCTTTTATTTTTTAAAAAAATTTTATTTATTTATTTATTTATTTTTGGCTGTGTTGGGTGTTCGTTTCTGTGCAAGGGCTTTCTCTAGTTGTGGCGAGTGAGGGCCACTCTTCATCGCAGTGTGCGGACCTCTCACTGTTGCAGCCTCTCTTGTTGCGGAGCACAGGCTCCAGACGCGCAGGCTCAGTAGTTGTGGCTCACGGGTCTAGTTGCTCTGCGGCATGTGGGATCTTCCCAGACCAGAGCTCGAACCCATGTCCCCTGCATTGGCAGGCAGATTTTCAACCACTGCACCACCAAGGAAGCCCCAATCACATTCTTTTTAATAGAATAATGTTGGAAAAGAAGATGTAAAATGTCAAATGTCACTGTGAATAACCACAGATTATGACATATTTCTCCAAGTTTTAATTTAACATCTTCTATAATCCATCATTATTTTGTAAAATGATAACTCAAAATTTTCTTTTTAAAATAAAAAAATTCAATTTTCTTATTATATAATAATAGAAAATAAAAATGTAACAAAATATAAAAGAAAATTTAAAAATAACAATATAAAAAATGAACTCAGATTCAAATTTGAAATTATTTTCAAAATATGTATATTACTCAGTGCCTCTCTGAACATTCTTTGTAACCAATAATTTGCTGTACACCTGAAACACAATGTTGTAAATCAACTATACTCCAATAAAATTAAAATTTTAAAAAATTCCCAACAATTATAGTCATTAAACAAACACATAATTTTAAGTTATATGAGTTTGATTTTTATTTTTAATTGACAAAGAATAGAAAACATTACAAACACCATGGTGTAATCTTGCAATAATAGCAAATATAAAACTTATTTAAAAGTTTTTTTCTCTTATGCCTGAAATAAATTTTTCTATTGTATACTTCTTGGATTATACTTTAACAACATGCTTTCATGCTGATTATTGACTGCCTACTTAAAATTTTTAACATGCAAATATCTACAACCACTGTAAATATTATAAATTCTTTATAAATTTTTGCTTTTATTATAAAGTAATCAGAGTTATAGGGCTGAAATTTCCTTTCCTGTGGTGTTTGTAAATAATAGTAATTTACTGAGATTTTTTAAAGGTCATAATTTCTTTCCAACTCAAGCCATTTTTTGTTATATATTCATCTCAGCACTTAAGGAATTATACCTGGAGCTTCTATTTACATAGAAATAAGTTTATAATAATTCTTTGCAAAATGTTGTTAAAGTATAATCCAAGCATGTTGTTAAAGTATAATCCAAAGCATGTTGTTAAAGTATAATCCAAGAAGTATATAATAGAACAATTTATTTTATTTCAGGCATAAGAGAAAAAAACTTTTTAATGAGTTTTATATTTGCTATTATTGCAAGATTACACCACAGTGTTTATAATGTTTTCTATTCTTTGTCAATTAAAAATAAAAATCAAACTTACAGATTTTCAAACTTGAATGGAGAAGAATGGTTTGATTTTATTTAAAGTTCTCAAAATGAGGCTGCTCGCCATTTTGTAGTAAATAGGGGACATTTTCAAAAAAGATTCAAAGGCTTAAAAAGTATTAAGTACTTTACTGTGTTGGATAGCCAACAAATTCAGGAACTTTCTGCATAACTGTGAGCTGATGTGAATAGCTTGTTAAATATAATGGATTCACCGAAGAAAGAAAGCTAAGACACATGACATGTATCTATTCTCTTATTCTCACTCATATTTTGTTTTTGTGGGTTTTTTTTTACCATTATTCATTGTGCATCTAATTTTCAAAATCTTTCCTCAGAATAATAGTTAAGATTGGTAGAAAAGTTTTCTCTGAATTCAATTTATAATTCCCCTAGCTCAATCTCATCTGATTATTTATAGTTCTTTTGTATAATCAGCTTGAGCTCTTTCAAAGAGCTAGTGAATGAGTATGATATATGATCCTCAGTGTTATAAACCTGTTTACCCCTGAAAGCACATTTCCATATGTGGATGGATTCCTGATTAATTCAAAATTATAAAAGCAAAGCTTAATTTTAAGTGCTTAGGTTTATTCATTTTTAATTTATTTTAAAAATCAAGGATACAGTAAAATAATGGCATGTGCTAAATTTCACTTAGTGGATAGCTTTGGAGGAATGTATTATAAACAAATGTGGAAGTTCAGATAACTTGTGTCTTCAGAAAATATATGGAAATTAATAAATAAGTGTAATAATTAATATGAATGCACATGGCAGAATTATTTTCTAAAAGGCCCAGAATTTAAAATCATGGGCCTTAGTTTCAGACATACTTGGGTTTAAATCATAACTCAACCATTTAGAGACTCTCATGATCGATGGTGAATTTCTTAACCTCTTTAAACTTTATCTGTCTCATCTGAAGCAATACTTACTAAACCTTAGAGAATTACTTTAAATAATTAATGAGATAAAATATTTAGCATATAAAGGAATGCTTTCTTTATTCAACAAATGTTTACTGAATGCCAGTTTCAGACACTTTTCCTAGCTCTAAGTATATTGAAAGAGCAAAAGAGACACAATTTTTGCTCTTTTAAAAATTTTACCACAGACACCAGGATCAGGTATTTTGCAACTGAGGGCAATCTAACCTTTATGGAACAAACAATTCCAATATGATTTAATATATTCTAGGTCATAAAAGTTTAATCCTTAAAGCTTAGGAAGATATAAGAAAAAGTTAGATATAAATTTATTTCTAGAGATGCATAATTTTAAAGAATTATAAAATAGAATAATCTACTGTTTGGTAAAGTGTTACATAAACAACAATTAAAATTTGCTCCAGGGCTTCCCTGGTGGCGCAGTGTTTGAGAATCCACCTGCCGATGCAGGGGACACGGGTTCGTGCCCCGGTCCGGGAAGATCCCACATGCCGCGGAGCGGCTGTGTTACATAAACAACAATTAAAATTTGCTCCAGGGCTTCCCTGGTGGCGCAGTGTTTGAGAGTCCGCCTGCCGATGCAGGGGACACGGGTTCGTGCCCTGGTCCGGGAAGATCCCACATGCCGCGGAGCGGCTGGGCCCGTGAGCCGTGGCCGCTGAGCCTGCGCGTCCGGAGCCTGTGCTCCGCAATGGGAGAGGCCACAACAGTGAGAGGCCTGCGTACCAAAAAAAAAAAAAAAAAAAAAAAAAATTGCTCCAGGAAGATATAGTTGTAATCAAAGATTCAATCTACACATTCTATCAACATATTTCCTAAATCAACAAGTTAAGCAAGAAGAAAAAACAATTAATAATAAACTTAGAAATAGCATTCAATAAAATTCAGCTGAGCAGGAAAAAAAAACAGAAAGTTAAAAAGTTCTTTAAATAAAATGTAAAAAAAAAATGGTTTAAGTAAAAACCCAGCTGCAAATATCATAATAAAGTTTGTAACTGTAAATTTTTATTTACTTCTTTATATGTTTTTATGAAAATCAAGGGTAAGTATAAATAACTTAATTTCCATCAAATATCACAAATTCAACATATAAATAAGAATGTGGTTCTAATTAAAATTCAGTAGTGATATTTTTGTCAGGAAAAGGCATGGGAGAATTGTATAAAATCCCATAAAGCTATACCTGGAAGCTTAATTTCTGAGCATAGCTAAGAATATAAGAAAAATAGAAAAAGGACTTGATTACAAGGAATGAGACTATATTATCAATGTGTTTCAATAAAATATTGGAATAGATCAAATAGATCAGTGAAATTTAATATATGGGAGATATACATATTCATATCCCTGTTTAATGAGAATTTAATATATGAAAAAAGTGGTATTTCAATTCAATAACAAAAAATACTTTGTCAATTTGCCTTGTGTTACAACTAGCTATGTGTCTGTATGAAAATAAACTAGTTGATTTGGGACCCTACTTTACATATTTAGACATACTTGACTACATGTAATGTAAAAATCCTTAAATTAAAAGTAAAATTTAAAAATATTAGTTTGAAAAATATTTGACATGCATTTGAGAAATAGATAATATTTTTTTAATTGCTAAGGAAAGGACAATCCAAAGAAAAGTCACAAAATTATGAAGAGATAATTCAAAGAGGTACAAATCTTAATTCCTAAAATAAAACTTGAAAACTACTCAGTCTAATTTTTAGTCAAAGAGATACCAATAAGGTAGCAATTAGCTTTTGTTTCTAATTCTCAGAGTGGTAAATATTTTAAGTTATAACACCCACTACTGATGGGGATGTGAGGAAAGTCTACTACAAAATTTCTAATGGAATTGTGATTTGTCACAGCTTTTGGCATACTCAATCATAATTGTTATCAATTAAAATAAAAATAAAACCTACCATTCAGCATGGAATCCAAATACTTGGTAGTATTCTATGAAAATAAGATTTCTAGGGGCTTCCCTGGTGGCACAGTGGTTGAGAGTCCGCCTGCCGATGCAGGGGACACATGTTCGTGCCCCGGTCCGGGAAGATCCCACATGCCACAGAGCGGCTGGGCCCATGAGCCATGGCCGCTGAGCCTGTGCGTCCGGAGCCTGTGCTCTGCAACAGGAGAGGCCACAACAGTGATAGGCCTGCGTATCACACACACACAAAAAGATTTCTAACAAGTAACAGTATATGTACCCAGTTGTTCAATATAAGATTTTTTTAAAAATTTTATTGGAGTATAGTCGATTTACAATGTTGTGTAAGTTTCAGCTGTACAGCAAAGTGAATCAGTTATACATATACATATATCCACTCTTTTTTAGATTCTTTTCCCATATAGGCCATTACAGAGTATTGTGTAGAGCTCTCTGTGCTATACAGTAGGTAGTATTGTTTAAGCTGATAGAAAATAGCTTTAAAAAAAGGTATCAGTAGGTGATTTTTTTTTTTAATATTGTGTTACTCCATTCCAAGGGATGTCTTGAGGCCAAAACAAATAAACAATACATATAGATATATATTAGGTGAACTGGAGAAATTTCCATTATGTATAATTAGTGAGAAATGCAAGGAAGGTGTCCTGATGATGACTCATTACAATCTGACCTTCGTTTGGTCAATATTGATACCAATCTCCAACACAGTTTACTTTGTATTTATAACAGATACATGTTTATTTCTGTACATATGTGTGTATGTATAGTCATTTTTATTCATTCAACAAATATGTCTGAAGAACTTCTGTGCTGAACACTATTGTAGCTTCTGAGATAAAGGAAAACAATCCCTGCCTTCCTGGCTTCAGTTAGATGGGGTTGGGTACCATGGGAGACAACAGAACAAGATGTGGCTGTGGAGTGCAGGATGGCTGTAGGATTTCTAACAAGTAACAGTATATGTACCCAGTTGTTCAATATAAGATTTTTTAAAAAATTTTATTGGAGTATAGTCGATTTACAATGTTGGTAGTATTTAACAGTGAGAGACAACACATCCATGCCGGGTATGCTGTCTTCCATCTCTGGTTCTCATGTCAATTCTCAAGTGCTCTTGGCAGTGACATTTCTACATCTGCAGTCTCATTAACTCATCTTTTTAGAACAGTATTCTCTACAGGTCCGTTTTCAAGGCAACCTGCCCATTGTCTGGTTTGTTAATCTGAATTGGGTCTCACTGCTCCCAGCCAAGAAAACTAGCCATGTCCATTATTTTTGTAGGAAGATGTTATAAGGGTCAAAGTCTGAGAGTATTTGTACAGTTATAATATTGCAAAATTGAAAAAAGTTTTCACATTATAGAATCTCTCTGACTTTTGAGATCTGTCATGTAAATTAAGGTGAATGCACAGGCTGAGAAGGCTTTCTCCTCACTATGCGTTCTTCTCTGACTGGGATGAGAATATTCTTATCTTTGGGTAGAAAGCAAAAACTACAAAAAAAAATGTCAATAATAAAACCAACATGTATGAGAAAATTTGATTAATATAAAATTAGAAAAAATATTTATATAATGAATTAACATTACAATAAGATGTACATCTTTATGTGAATATTTATGAATATTTATATGAGTCAATGAAATAGAAATGATGGTTACTCTTAAGATGATATGGAATTTCATGGGCTTTTGAACTTTTAAAATATTTTCTACATTGATTAATTTTGATAAATATTAAAAAATTCAAAATAACAGAAATATGCTTATAGGATATTTGCGAAACAAAATTCATACTTCTGTTGTATTATATGGGGTATAAGGTATAATACACACTATTTTTAAATACTAAGGAATCATTTATATATAAATGATATATAGGTATATATGACAGAATAGAAACTCTAATACATTCTCCAAAATAGAATTTTTATGAGCCTGTTTTGCTGACCACAGTGGTGGAAATATGAGTAAAGAATGACAAGGAGATAAATTATAAATAATGGAATAAGATTATAAATCAATCCTGAGTAAACAGAAAATAACAACAGAATATATATTAAATAATAACAAAACAATTCATTGACTAAACCAGCAAATATTTAGGAAAGTACACTCCCGTTTGAGGAGTGCAAACTTGAAAAATTTTTATGGAGGACGATTTGGAAGTATACACTAAATGGCCTAAATAATTTGACAGAGCTAGAGTTGCCAGAATTTTTTCCTAAACTAATAATTAAAAATATCTCTAATTATTTGGCTATTAGGATGTTTCAACATATATAATAAATTTAGTAATGTACTAGAATGTTGATTTAAAACATAGTATATTTATATGATGCAATAAATATGTCCATTTAAATATCTTAATGTATAAAAGAATCACTGCTAGTATAAGTATATGGTCAAAAATTTTAACAAGTTACAAAATATATTTTGTTAATATATGAACTCATATTTATCTCTAACAGAATAGACTTAGAGGTATAACAATAATTATCTGTTTGTATCTGGGTATCTTACTAACAGTTAGCTGGCAGGGTGCAGGCCTGGGTTCACCCCAGGACATGAGACACAGGGAAATAGGGAACTATTTCTGGGCACTAGAAACCTGGTCACTTACTGGGTCCCTGTCTTGAGTGACAGTGTTTTTTCTTCTTTTCCATTATGGTTTATTACAGAATATCGAATACAGATCCCTGTGCTATACAGTAGGACCTTGTTGTTTATCCATCCTATATATGCTGGTTTGCATCTGCTAACCCCATACTCCCACTGCATCCTCCCCCACCCCTCTCCTCCTTGGCAACCACAAATCTGTTCTCTATGTCTGTCATCTGTTTCTCTTTCATAGATAGGTTCATTTGTGTCATATTTTAGATTCCACATGTAAGCAATATAATATGGTATTTGTCTTTCTCTTTCTGACTTAATTCATAGTATGATAATCTCTACTTGCATCCATGTTGCTGCAAAAGACATCATTTCGTTCTTTTTTATGGCCGAGTAGTATTCCATTCTATACATGTATCACTATATATTTTTTAACATCTTTATTGGATTATAATTGCTTTACAATGGTGTGTTAGTTTCTGCTTTATAACAAAGTAAATCAGTTATACAATACATATATCCCCATATCCCTTCCCTCTTGTGTCTCCCTCCCTCCCACACTCCCTATCCCACCCCTCTAGGTGGTCACAAAGCACTGAGCTGATCGCTCTGTGCTATGCGGCTGCTTCCCACTATTTTACATTTGGTAGTGTATATATGTCCATGCCACTCTCTCACTTCATTCCAGCTTACCCTTCCCACTCCCCGTGTCCTCAAGTTCATTCTCTATGTCTGCGTCTTTATTCCTGTCCTGCCCCTAGGTTCTTCAGAACCATTTTTTTA
>NC_041222.1:105206649-105209743 GCF_002837175.3 Physeter macrocephalus | reverse complement strand
TTAGTTTTTTAAGGAACCTCCATACTGTTCTCCATAGTGGCTGTATCAATTTACATTCCCACCAACAGTGCAAGAGAGTTCCCTTTTCTTCCCACCCTCTCCAGCATTTATTATTTGTAGAATTTTTGATGATGTCCATTCTGACCAGTGTGAGGTGGTACATCATTGCAGTTTTGATTTGCATTTCTCTAATAATTAGTAACACTGAGCATCTTTTCATGTGCCTGTTGGCCACCTGCATGTCTTCTTTGGAGAAATATCTATTTAGATTTCTGCCCAATTTTGGACTGGGTTGTTTGTTTTTTTTGATATTGAGCTGCATGAGTTGCTTGTATGTTTTGGAGATTAATCCTTTGTCAGTTGCTTCATTTGCAAATATTTTCCCCCATTCTGAGGGTTGTCTTTTTGTCTGGTTTATGGTTTCCTTTGCTGTGCAAAAGCTTTTAAGTTTCATTACGTCCGATTTGTTTATTTTTGTTTTTATTTCCCTTTCCCTAGGAAGTGGGCTAAAAAGGATCTTGCTGTGATTTATGTCATAGAGTGTTCTGGCTATGTTCTCTAAGAGTTTGATAGTGTCTGGGCTTACATTTAGGTCTTTAATCCATTTTGAGTTTATTTTTGTGTATGGTGTTAGGGAGTGTTCTAATTTAATTCTTTTACATGTAGCTGTCCAGTTTTCCCAGCACCACTTATTGAACAGGCTGTCTTTTCTCCACTGTATATTCTTGCCACCTTTATCAAAGATAAGATGACCATATGTGCATGGGTTTATCTCTGGGCTTTCTATCTGATTCCATTGATCTATATCTCTGTTTTTGTGCCAGTACCATACTGTCTTGATTACTGTAGCTTTGTAGTATAGTCTGAAGTCAGGGAGCCTGATTCCTCCAGCTCTGTTTTTCTTTCTCAAGATTGTTTTGGCTGGAGAACTGGGAAGATGGCGGTAGAGTAGAGACTTGGAGATCACCTTTCTCCCCACAGATACATCAGAAATACATCTACACGTGGAACAACTCCTACAGAACACCCACTGAACGCTGGCAGAAGACCTCAGACCTCCCAAAAGGCAAGAAACTCCCCACGTACCTGGGTAGGGCAAAAGAGAAAAGAATAAACAGAGGGAAAAGAATAGGGATGGGAACTGCACCAGTGGGAGAGAGCTGTGAAGGAGGAAAGGTTTCCACACACTAGAAGCCCCTTCGCGGGTGGAGACTGCAGGTGGCAGAGGGGGGAAGCTTCGGAGCTGCGGAGGAGAGCACAGCAACAGGGGTGCGGAGGGCAAAGTGGAGAGATTCCCACACAGAGTATCGGTGCCGACCAGCACTCACCAGCCCGAGAGGCTCGTCTTCTCACCCGCCGGAGCGGGCGGGAGCTGGGAGCTGAGGCTCAGGCTTCGGTCAGATCGCAGGGAGAGGACAGGCGGTGGGAACACAGCCTGAAGGGGTTAGTGCACCACGGCTAGCCAGGAGGGAGTCCAGGAAAAAGTCTGGACCTGCCGAAGAGGCAAGAGACTTTTTCTTGCCTGGTTGTTTCCTGGTGTGCGAGGATAGGGGATTCAGAGCGCCGCTTAAAGGAGCTCTAGAGACAGGCGCGAGCCCCGGCTATCAGCGCAGAACCCAGAGACGGGCATGAGACGCTAAGGCCGCGGCTGCTGCCACCAAGAAGCCTGTGTGCGAGCATAGGTCACTATCCACACCTCCTCTCCTGGGAGCCTGTGCAGCCCACCACTGCCAGGGTCCCATGATCCAGGGACAACTTCCCTGGGAGAATGCATGGCGCGCCTCAGGCTGGTGCAACATCATGCCGGCCTCTGCCGCTGCAGGCTTGTCCCGCACTCCGTGCCCCTCCCTCCCCCCGGCCTGAGTGAGCCAGAGGCCCCGAATCAGCTGCTCCTTTAACCCCGTCCTGTCTGAGTGAAGAACAGATGCCCTCCAGCGATCTATACGCAGAGGCAGGGCCAAATCCAAAGGTGAACACCGGGAGCTGTGCAAAGAAAGAAGAGAAAGGGAAATCTCTCCCAGCAGCCTAGAGGCGGGGCCAAATCCAAAGCTGAACCCTGGGAGCTGTGCGAACACAGAAGAGAAAGGGACATTTCTCCCAGCAGCCTCAGGAGCAGCGGATTAAATCTCCACAATCAACTTGATGTACCCCGCATCAGTGGAAAACCTGAATAGACAACGAATCATCCCAAATTGAGGAGGTGGACTTTGAGAGCAAGATATATTATTTTTTCCCCTTTTCCTCTTTTTGTGAGTGTGTATGTGTATGCTTCTCTGTGAGATTTCGTCTGTATAGCTTTGCTTTCACCATTTGTCCTAGGGTTCTGTCTCTCCGAATTTTTTTTCTTTTTTACTTAAAAAAATTTTCTTTTCTTAATAATTATTTTAATAACTGTATTTTATTTTATTTTATCTTTATTTCCTTCCTTCCTTCTTACTTTCCTACCTTCCTTCCTTCCCTTTCTTTCTTTCCTTTTTTCTTTCTTTCGTTTTTTCTTTCTTTCTTTCCTCTTTTTCTCCCTTTTATTCTGAGCCGTGTGGATGAAAGGCTCTTGGTGCTGCAGCCAGGAGTGAGTGCTTTGCCTCTGAGGTGGGAGAGCCAACTTCAGGACACTGGTCCACAAGAGACCTCCCAGCTCCACGTAATATCAAATGGCGAAAATCACCCAGAGATCTCCATCTCAACACCAACACCCAGCTTAACTCAGTGACCAGCAAGCTACAGTGCTCAACACCCTATGCCAAACAACTAGCAAGACAAGAAGACAGAAAAACACACAGCAGATGAAGGAGCAAGGTAAAAACCCACCTGGCCTAACAAATGAAGAGGAAAGAAGCAGTCTACCTGAAAAAGAATTCAGAATAATGATAGTAAAGATGATCCCAAATCTTGGAAATAGAATAGAGAAAATGCAAGAAACATTTAACAAGGACTTAGAAGAACTAAAGAGGAAACAAGCAACTATGAACAACACAATAAATGAAATTAAAAATACTCTAGAAGGGATCAATAGCAGAATAACTGAGGCAGAAGAATGGATACGTGACCTGGAAGATAAAATAGTGGAAATAACTACCACAGAGCAAAATAAAGA